>NW_026048095.1:27500-32500 GCF_023864345.2 Schistocerca serialis cubense | reverse complement strand
CTTAACCTAACCTATATCGTACCTTAACCTAACCTATATCGTACCTTAACCTAACCTATATCGTACCTTAACCTAACCTATATCGTACCTTAACCTAACCTATATCGTACCTTAACCTAACCTATATCGTACCTTAACCTAACCTATATCGTACCTTAACCTAACCTATATCGTGCCTTAACCTAACCTATATCGTGCCTTAACCTAACCTATATCGTGCCTTAACCTAACCTATATCGTGCCTTAACCTAACCTATATCGTGCCTTAACCTAACCTATATCGTGCCTTAACCTAACCTATATCATGCCTTAACCTAACCTATATCGTGCCTTAACCTAACCTAATTTGTGCCTTAACCTAACCTAATTTGTGCCTTAACCTAACCTAATTTGTGCCTTAACCTAACCTAATTTGTGCCTTAACCTAACCTAATTTGTGCCTTAACCTAACCTAATTTGTGCCTTAACCTAACCTAATTTGTGCCTTAACCTAACCTAATTTGTGCCTTAACCTAACCTAATTTGTGCCGTAACCTAACCTAATTTGTGCCGTAACGTAACCCATGTTGTGCCGTAACGTAACCCATGTTGTGCCGTAACGTAACCCATGTTGTGCCGTAACGTAACCCATGTTGTGCCGTAACGTAACCCATGTTGTGCCGTAACGTAACCCATGTTGTGCCGTAACGTAACCCATGTTGTGCCGTAACGTAACCCATGTTGTGCCTTAACCTAACCCATGTTGTGCCTTAACCTAACCCATGTTGTGCCTTAACCTAACCCATGTTGTGCCTTAACCTAACCCACGTTGTGCCTTAACCTAACCTACGTTGTGCCTTAACCTAACCTACGTTGTGCCTTAACCTAACCCATGTTGTGCCTTAACCTAACCCATGTTGTGCCTTAACCTAACCCATGTTGTGCCTTAACCTAACCCATGTTGTGCCTTAACCTAACCCATGTTGTGCCTTAACCTAACCCATGGTGTGCCTTAACCTAACCCATGGTGTGCCTTAACCTAACCCATGTTGTGCCTTAACCTAACCCACGTTGTGCCTTAACCTAACCCACGTTGTGCCTTAACCTAACCCACGTTGTGCCTTAACCTAACCCACGTTGTGCCTTAACCTAACCCACGTTGTGCCTTAACCTAACCCACGTTGTGCCTTAACCTAACCTACATTGTGCCTTAACCTAACCCATGTTGTGCCTTAACCTAACCCATGTTGTGCCTTAACCTAACCCATGTTGTGCCTTAACCTAACCCATGGTGTGCCTTAACCTAACCCATGGTGTGCCTTAACCTAACCCATGGTGTGCCTTAACCTAACCCATGGTGTGCCTTAACCTAACCCATGTTGTGCCTTAACCTAACCCATGTTGTGCCTTAACCTAACCCATGTTGTGCCTTAACCTAACCCATGTTGTGCCTTAACCTAACCCATGTTGTGCCTTAACCTAACCCATGTTGTGCCTTAACCTAACCCATGTTGTGCCTTAACCTAACCCATGTTGTGCCTTAACCTAACCCATGTTGTGCCTTAACCTAACCCATGTTGTGCCTTAACCTAACCCATGTTGTGCCTTAACCTAACCCATGTTGTGCCTTAACCTAACCCATGTTGTGCCTTAACCTAACCCATGTTGTGCCTTAACCTAACCCATGTTGTGCCTTAACCTAACCCATGTTGTGCCTTAACCTAACCCATGTTGTGCCTTAACCTAACCCATGTTGTGCCTTAACCTAACCCATGTTGTGCCTTAACCTAACCCATGTTGTGCCTTAACCTAACCCATGTTGTGCCTTAACCTAACCCATGTTGTGCCTTAACCTAACCCATGTTGTGCCTTAACCTAACCCATGTTGTGCCTTAACCTAACCCATGTTGTGCCTTAACCTAACCCATGTTGTGCCTTAACCTAACCCATGTTGTGCCTTAACCTAACCCATGTTGTGCCTTAACCTAACCCATGTTGTGCCTTAACCTAACCCATGTTGTGCCTTAACCTAACCCATGTTGTGCCTTAACCTAACCCATGTTGTGCCTTAACCTAACCCATGTTGTGCCTTAACCTAACCCATGTTGTGCCTTAACCTAACCCATGTTGTGCCTTAACCTAACCCATGTTGTGCCTTAACCTAACCCATGTTGTGCCTTAACCTAACCCATGTTGTGCCTTAACCTAACCCATGTTGTGCCTTAACCTAACCCATGTTGTGCCTTAACCTAACCCATGTTGTGCCTTAACCTAACCCATGTTGTGCCTTAACGTAACCCATGTTGTGCCTTAACGTAACCCATGTTGTGCCTTAACCTAACCTATAATGTGCCTTAACCTAACCTAAAGTGCGCCGTAACCTAAACTATATTGCGCCTTAACCTGACGCACGTTGTCGCTGAACCTGCTCTGTAATTGTTATGCAACCCGTTAAAGTAGTGTAGTGTTGCCTAACCGCAACCCTCGCAATATAGTTCGCTACTCGCACTGCCCGGTCCCCTGTGTATCGCGTCATGTTAAACACCTTGCAGGTGTTGCTGACTTTCCACATGCTCCTGCTATACACTGTAGTGTGGATAGCAGCAGGACGTACATGCCCCCCCCCCTTCCCCCCTGCCTTCGCAAGCTGGTCGGTGAGAAGTTTGCATGTTCAATGCCCTTCGCATGCCGACGTACTCAGCCTACGTTGTGGTACGGCCTGTCACCTGTCCGCCGATGTACGCAAAACCCACAAACTGTACTGCACATTGCTCCGTATGTACTGAATGATACATCGTGGCCCATGTGACCGTATGACGACAGCGCCTAGCAACGGCGGACCATACAGTCCAAATATTGTGCACGCAGCTACGTGTCGTCTCCCTATAAGAGCTGGATTGCAGTGTGGTACGCCATACAGACGTGTGGGAGGAACGGACGCCCTGGATGGCGATCAGCATGAGCAGTCTGTTGATGTAGTGGAGCGTGTATTCGGACGTAGTCGTCTCTTCTCACACACCGTGATAGCATGTTGCACCGCGTTCCACATCTGCGACATGCTGCAGAGGCGGGCTGACAGTCGTTCGCGCAATGGACACCGCATACGTACGGGGTCTACCTTCCACGTGTTCTCTAGGCGTGCACATGTTGTTGCGTCTATGTGGGCAGACGTAGTGTGTTGTGACACCTGACACAGGCATGCAATACTCGTTGCAAATGGCGATGGACGTGTACGTTTGCTGGTGACGTTACGCAAATGAACAACCGGTAACCCGTTGTGGTGCGGTTGTTCTCGCTAGAGGTGAATCAGTGTTGGCGACGATCGGTCGAGCTATTAACCGGTTGTTTCAGGGATACCCACCATGCCCACGAACGTGAAAGGGGACCCACCATGCCCACGAACGTGAAAGGGGATCTGGGTGTGAGGCGATACGCGGCGGTGGCTGGGTGGGACCGTCCCCGGCCGGTGAGGGGGGGCCGCCCGGCGTGCTGGCAGCGCGGTGCGTGGGCGCACGCGCTACAGCCGGCTGGTGGGGGCGGCCGGTGGCAGGCGCGCCGGCCGACGGACGCGGCAGGCGGCGCAGCTGCGCGCCGGCGCCCCCTGCTCGCGGCGCCTTGCGGCCAAAGTAGGTCCTCGCGGGCCCGGTGCGAAGCGCGGTGGCCATCTGCAGTGTGCTGGTCCGATTGAGGACTTTGTGCGCTGAGGATGCGCCGCCGCCCGGCGCTCGGCGCCGCGACGCCGTCTGCTGCTCGGTCGCCCCAGCGGTTCTCGCAGGTGGTTTGTATCGCAGCTGTGCGGACGTGTTGGCGCGTGCGCTGTGCTGGGAGAGTTCGCTTCGGCACCCAAGTAGGGCTTTTGTCCTTCTGTGGCGCTGGCGTTGGAGCTGCCGGTCACCGTAGGTGGCGCGTGTTGTCTCCCGCCGGCAATGCCACGACAGCACGCTCCCGGGCCTCTGTCGGCAGCGGCAAGCTCAGTTGGGAGCACGGGTGGTCGCACCTAAAGCGTCTACTCGCCTAACTCCGGGCGATTGCGCCTCTCTCGAACCCGACCAAGTACTTAGGACGGCGCTGCGCGCCGCCGGGACCTGAGAGGGTTTCGAGGTGTGTTGTGCAGGGGAGCTCAGCCTCCTCCTGTTTGCAGAATAATTGAGCGGACGCTTGCGTGTTCGCGCGGGCCCCCGGGACACACTCCCGGGCGGCCGGCTGCTCAGCTCTAGTTGACGCAGCTCCCTGGTTGATCCTGCCAGTAGTCATATGCTTGTCTCAAAGATTAAGCCATGCATGTCTCAGTACAAGCCGCATTAAGGTGAAACCGCGAATGGCTCATTAAATCAGTTATGGTTCCTTAGATCGTACCCACGTTACTTGGATAACTGTGGTAATTCTAGAGCTAATACATGCAAACAGAGTCCCGACCAGAGATGGAAGGGACGCTTTTATTAGATCAAAACCAATCGGTCGGCTCGTCCGGTCCGTTTGCCTTGGTGACTCTGAATAACTTAGGGCTGATCGCACGGTCCTCGTACCGGCGACGCATCTTTCAAATGTCTGCCTTATCAACTGTCGATGGTAGGTTCTGCGCCTACCATGGTTGTAACGGGTAACGGGGAATCAGGGTTCGATTCCGGAGAGGGAGCCTGAGAAACGGCTACCACATCCAAGGAAGGCAGCAGGCGCGCAAATTACCCACTCCCGGCACGGGGAGGTAGTGACGAAAAATAACGATACGGGACTCATCCGAGGCCCCGTAATCGGAATGAGTACACTTTAAATCCTTTAACGAGTATCTATTGGAGGGCAAGTCTGGTGCCAGCAGCCGCGGTAATTCCAGCTCCAATAGCGTATATTAAAGTTGTTGCGGTTAAAAAGCTCGTAGTTGGATTTGTGTCCCACGCTGTTGGTTCACCGCCCGTCGGTGTTTAACTGGCATGTATCGTGGGACGTCCTGCCGGTGGGGCGAGCCGAAGGCGTGCGACCGCCTCGTGCGTGCTCGTGCGTCCCGAGGCGGACCCCGTTGAAAT
>NW_026048095.1:20000-25000 GCF_023864345.2 Schistocerca serialis cubense | reverse complement strand
CGCGTCTGTTGGGCAGAGCCCCGGTGTCCTGGCTGGCTGCCCGGCGGTATATCTGGAGGAGTCGATTCGCCCCTTTGGGCGCTCGGGCTCCCGGCAAGCGCGCGCGGTTCTTCCCGGATGACGGACCTACCTGGCCCGGCCCCGGACCCGCGCCGCTGTTGGCTCGGGATGCTCTCGGGCGGAATAATCGCTCCCGTCAGCGGCGCTTCAGCTTTGGACAATTTCACGACCCGTCTTGAAACACGGACCAAGGAGTCTAACATGTGCGCGAGTCATTGGGCTGTACGAAACCTAAAGGCGTAATGAAAGTGAAGGTCTCGCCTTGCGCGGGCCGAGGGAGGATGGGGCTTCCCCGCCCTTCACGGGGCGGCGGCCTCCGCACTCCCGGGGCGTCTCGTCCTCATTGCGAGGTGAGGCGCACCTAGAGCGTACACGTTGGGACCCGAAAGATGGTGAACTATGCCTGGCCAGGACGAAGTCAGGGGAAACCCTGATGGAGGTCCGTAGCGATTCTGACGTGCAAATCGATCGTCGGAGCTGGGTATAGGGGCGAAAGACTAATCGAACCATCTAGTAGCTGGTTCCCTCCGAAGTTTCCCTCAGGATAGCTGGTGCTCGTACGAGTCTCATCCGGTAAAGCGAATGATTAGAGGCCTTGGGGCCGAAACGACCTCAACCTATTCTCAAACTTTAAATGGGTGAGATCTCCGGCTTGCTTGATATGCTGAAGCCGCGAGCAAACGACTCGGATCGGAGTGCCAAGTGGGCCACTTTTGGTAAGCAGAACTGGCGCTGTGGGATGAACCAAACGCCGAGTTAAGGCGCCCGAATCGACGCTCATGGGAAACCATGAAAGGCGTTGGTTGCTTAAGACAGCAGGACGGTGGCCATGGAAGTCGGAATCCGCTAAGGAGTGTGTAACAACTCACCTGCCGAAGCAACTAGCCCTGAAAATGGATGGCGCTGAAGCGTCGTGCCTATACTCGGCCGTCAGTCTGGCAGTCATGGCCGGTCCTTGCGGCCGGCCGCGAAGCCCTGACGAGTAGGAGGGTCGCGGCGGTGGGCGCAGAAGGGTCTGGGCGTGAGCCTGCCTGGAGCCGCCGTCGGTGCAGATCTTGGTGGTAGTAGCAAATACTCCAGCGAGGCCCTGGAGGGCTGACGCGGAGAAGGGTTTCGTGTGAACAGCCGTTGCACACGAGTCAGTCGATCCTAAGCCCTAGGAGAAATCCGATGTTGATGGGGGCCGTCATAGCATGATGCACTTTGTGCTGGCCCCCGTTGGGCGAAAGGGAATCCGGTTCCTATTCCGGAACCCGGCAGCGGAACCGATACAAGTCGGGCCCCTCTTTTAGAGATGCTCGTCGGGGTAACCCAAAAGGACCCGGAGACGCCGTCGGGAGATCGGGGAAGAGTTTTCTTTTCTGCATGAGCGTTCGAGTTCCCTGGAATCCTCTAGCAGGGAGATAGGGTTTGGAACGCGAAGAGCACCGCAGTTGCGGCGGTGTCCCGATCTTCCCCTCGGACCTTGAAAATCCGGGAGAGGGCCACGTGGAGGTGTCGCGCCGGTTCGTACCCATATCCGCAGCAGGTCTCCAAGGTGAAGAGCCTCTAGTCGATAGAATAATGTAGGTAAGGGAAGTCGGCAAATTGGATCCGTAACTTCGGGATAAGGATTGGCTCTGAGGATCGGGGCGTGTCGGGCTTGGTCGGGAAGTGGGTCAGCGCTAACGTGCCGGGCCTGGGCGAGGTGAGTGCCGTAGGGGTGCCGGTAAGTGCGGGCGTTTAGCGCGGGCGTGGTCTGCTCTCGCCGTTGGTCGGCCTCGTGCTGGCCGGCGGTGCAGGATGCGCGCGCCTGCGCGGCGTTCGCGCCCCGGTGCTTCAACCTGCGTGCAGGATCCGAGCTCGGTCCCGTGCCTTGGCCTCCCACGGATCTTCCTTGCTGCGAGGCCGCGTCCGCCTTAGCGTGCTCCTCCGGGGGCGCGCGGGTGCGCGGATTCTCTTCGGCCGCCATTCAACGATCAACTCAGAACTGGCACGGACTGGGGGAATCCGACTGTCTAATTAAAACAAAGCATTGCGATGGCCCTAGCGGGTGTTGACGCAATGTGATTTCTGCCCAGTGCTCTGAATGTCAACGTGAAGAAATTCAAGCAAGCGCGGGTAAACGGCGGGAGTAACTATGACTCTCTTAAGGTGGCCAAGTGGCGGCGGTGTGGCTGCATCCGGACTTGGCTTTTCGAAGTGCGGTCTTGATGTAGTCGTGCTGCTGCTGCGAGGTGCCTTCCTTGGGTTATGGTTACAGGGAGAGTGATGCGCAATACATGGGCCTAGCCCTCTTAGCCTCTCCTCTCCTGCGGTCTTCTCCCCTTCTCGTGGGCCCGCTGATTTTCGCAGAGTGGAAGACCGCACCAGGGGCTTGGGGGGGTTACCAGCCCCCCCTCGCACTATCCCTTTTTTAGTTGGGGGCAGTATTCAGAGAAAAAGTGGTGGCCCTTCCGCTGAAGGTGCCACCCCAACTCCCCCAGCACCTAGCCGGCCAACCGGCCGTGCCGAAAATCTTGTAACTTTTGCAGCAGTATACGCCTGTAGTGAGTGCCACCGCAGCTTCACCACCAAGAACGGTCTCGGGGTCCATCGCCGCCGCCAACACCTTGCGGCCGCCAACGCGGAGATCGTCACGGAGAGGCATCGCGCGAGGTGGACGGAGGAAGAAGTCCTGTCGCTCGCCAAGGCAGAGGCCGAATTGTTCCTCGAGAGGGACGCCCGGTTCTTCTTTGTAAATCAAGAGCTCATCAGGATGTTCCCCGACCGAACGCTTGAGGCAATCAAGTGCCGACGGCGGCAAGCTGCCCACAAGCAGCTTGTCCGCCAATTCATGGAGGCGCTTGAGATCGGTCGGGGGGAAGAGCCGGCGTCCCGCCGGGGAGCAGCGAGCCCGCTGCCTGACGCGGGCGAGGCCGCTGCGCCGCCCGTCGACGCAGCCGAGGACTTCGCGGCCGACACCACCGGGCCGCCGCCGGAGGGGCCGACTGACGCCGCCATCTGGGAGCATCTGGCGGGGCTACCCGCTTCCGCCCAGCGTTTCTCTGCCCTGGATCGTGTCATAGGTCTGGGGCGGGGCACGCCGCCCGATGTCATCCTGGGCATGCTCCCGGATGCCCTTGCGTCGGTCGGGTCCAGAGGGGAGAGATCGATCACCAGGACACAGCGGCCGCGCCAACCATCGAAGCGGCCGCCTGCCGCGCCGCCGACGCAGAAGCGCAAGCGGCGCCGCTGGGAGTACGCGAGAACGCAGGATGCCTTCCGACGGTCGCGTGCGCGTTGCGTGCGCGGCCTCTTGGATGGCACCCTGCTCCAGCCGCCACCTGCCATCCCTGGTCTGCTGGACTTCTGGGCGGACCTCTTCACAAAGAAGCCCATCTCCACCGCGGGCTTCATTCGTGACCGCCTCCTCCCGCACTCGGAGCCTGTCGCTCCCGAGTGCCTATGGGGGCCGGTCACACATGAGGAGGTCGCCGCCGCGTTGCCGCCCAGGGGATCAGCAGCCGGGCCGGACGGCCTTACCCCAGCGGAGTTGCGGCGCCTGCCGCACGAAGTCCTGGTGAAAGTGATGAATCTCTTCCTTCTGGCCCGCGCCCTTCCGGAACGCCTGCTTCGCGCGCGGACGTCCCTTCTCCCGAAGACGGCTGCACCAACATCCCCCGCTGACTTTCGCCCCATTACGGTCTGCTCGGTGTTGGCGCGGACCTTTCACAAGGTTCTCGCGTCACGCCTGATGCGCGCATGTGCTGTGGACGAACGTCAGCGGGCATTCATCCCTCGGGATGGGATGTTGGAAAATACCTTCATCTTGGACACTGCTCTCACCGACGCAGTTCGCTCCTGCCGCTCTGTCTTTGTGGCATCGATCGACGTATCTAAGGCATTCGATTCGGTAGATCATGCTGCCCTTCGCCCCGTGCTGAAGGCGCATGGCCTGCCGGATTGTTTTGTCGAGTATGTCGAGCGGTGCTACGAGGGCAGCACGACAGTGATAGCGGACGGCGCCGGCGTGGGCGTGTCTGTGCAGCCAGCACGGGGCGTTCGCCAGGGCGATCCCCTCTCCCCCCTCCTGTTCAACTTTGCGGTGGACTACGTTTTAGGCCAACTGCCCTCCCACATCGGAGCTCGGATCCTCGGTCGCAGAGTCAACGCTGCGGCCTTTGCAGATGACGTCTTGCTGTTTGCAGCGACCCCGAGGGGCTTGCAGTCCCTCATCGACGCAGCTACCGCAGCCCTCGCCCACCTGGGGCTGCAGATCAACGCCCGGAAGTGTTTCACCCTCGCCTTAGTCGCGTCAGGGCGCGAGAAGAAGGTGAAGGTGGACAGCAATGTCACCTTCACAGCAGGCAACACCACCATGCCTGCCCTGCGTGTGGGTGAAACCTTCCGGTACCTGGGGCTGCAATTTTCCACGGCGGGTCGCTGTGTCTTCAATCCACGTCGCCACCTGGTGGAGCAGCTTGACGTCATCTCCCGAGCTCCGCTGAAGCCGCAACAGCGCCTCCACGCTCTCACCAACGTACTTCTCCCTGGCCTGTACCACGGGCTGGCCCTCAGCCGCACCCGGGTGGGTGCATTGAAGTCGGCCGACGTCACCATCCGGGCCGCCGTCAGGAGATGGTTCCGCCTTCCGGCGGACACCCCCCTGGGATACTTCCACGCTCCTGTTGCCCAGGGGGGCCTCGGCATTCCATCTTGCCGATGGATGGGTCCGACCCTCCGTCGGTCCCGTCTCCTGGCGCTGAAGAAGATAGGGCCAGCCTGCGACGGTGCAGGCATGGATGAGGTGCAGCGTGAGATCGAGGTGCTGGAGCGCCACCTTATGTGGGAGGGCCACCTCCTCAAATCGTCAACGCAGGTTGGGGAAATGTGGGCGGCGCGCCTACACATCGCCATTGACGGTGCGGCGCTGTCATCTTCTGCCGCCGTCAGTGGCCAACATCAGTGGGTCGCCGACA
>NW_026048095.1:10000-15000 GCF_023864345.2 Schistocerca serialis cubense | reverse complement strand
TTAACCTAACCTAATTTGTGCCTTAACCTAACCTAATTTGTGCCTTAACCTAACCTAATTTGTGCCTTAACCTAACCTAATTTGTGCCTTAACCTAACCTAATTTGTGCCGTAACCTAACCTAATTTGTGCCGTAACGTAACCCATGTTGTGCCGTAACGTAACCCATGTTGTGCCGTAACGTAACCCATGTTGTGCCGTAACGTAACCCATGTTGTGCCGTAACGTAACCCATGTTGTGCCGTAACGTAACTCATGTTGTGCCGTAACGTAACCCATGTTGTGCCTTAACCTAACCCATGTTGTGCCTTAACCTAACCCATGTTGTGCCTTAACCTAACCCATGTTGTGCCTTAACCTAACCCATGTTGTGCCTTAACCTAACCCACGTTGTGCCTTAACCTAACCTACGTTGTGCCTTAACCTAACCTACGTTGTGCCTTAACCTAACCCATGTTGTGCCTTAACCTAACCCATGTTGTGCCTTAACCTAACCCATGTTGTGCCTTAACCTAACCCATGTTGTGCCTTAACCTAACCCATGTTGTGCCTTAACCTAACCCATGGTGTGCCTTAACCTAACCCATGGTGTGCCTTAACCTAACCCATGTTGTGCCTTAACCTAACCCACGTTGTGCCTTAACCTAACCCACGTTGTGCCTTAACCTAACCCACGTTGTGCCTTAACCTAACCCACGTTGTGCCTTAACCTAACCCACGTTGTGCCTTAACCTAACCTACGTTGTGCCTTAACCTAACCCATGTTGTGCCTTAACCTAACCCATGTTGTGCCTTAACCTAACCCATGTTGTGCCTTAACCTAACCCATGGTGTGCCTTAACCTAACCCATGGTGTGCCTTAACCTAACCCATGGTGTGCCTTAACCTAACCCATGGTGTGCCTTAACCTAACCCATGTTGTGCCTTAACCTAACCCATGTTGTGCCTTAACCTAACCCATGTTGTGCCTTAACCTAACCCATGTTGTGCCTTAACCTAACCCATGTTGTGCCTTAACCTAACCCATGTTGTGCCTTAACCTAACCCATGTTGTGCCTTAACCTAACCCATGTTGTGCCTTAACCTAACCCATGTTGTGCCTTAACCTAACCCATGTTGTGCCTTAACCTAACCCATGTTGTGCCTTAACCTAACCCATGTTGTGCCTTAACCTAACCCATGTTGTGCCTTAACCTAACCCATGTTGTGCCTTAACCTAACCCATGTTGTGCCTTAACCTAACCCATGTTGTGCCTTAACCTAACCCATGTTGTGCCTTAACCTAACCCATGTTGTGCCTTAACCTAACCCATGTTGTGCCTTAACCTAACCCATGTTGTGCCTTAACCTAACCCATGTTGTGCCTTAACCTAACCCATGTTGTGCCTTAACCTAACCCATGTTGTGCCTTAACCTAACCCATGTTGTGCCTTAACCTAACCCATGTTGTGCCTTAACCTAACCCATGTTGTGCCTTAACCTAACCCATGTTGTGCCTTAACCTAACCCATGTTGTGCCTTAACCTAACCCATGTTGTGCCTTAACCTAACCCATGTTGTGCCTTAACCTAACCCATGTTGTGCCTTAACCTAACCCATGTTGTGCCTTAACCTAACCCATGTTGTGCCTTAACCTAACCCATGTTGTGCCTTAACCTAACCCATGTTGTGCCTTAACCTAACCCATGTTGTGCCTTAACCTAACCCATGTTGTGCCTTAACCTAACCCATGTTGTGCCTTAACCTAACCCATGTTGTGCCTTAACCTAACCCATGTTGTGCCTTAACCTAACCCATGTTGTGCCTTAACCTAACCCATGTTGTGCCTTAACGTAACCCATGTTGTGCCTTAACGTAACCCATGTTGTGCCTTAACCTAACCTATAATGTGCCTTAACCTAACCTAAAGTGCGCCGTAACCTAAACTATATTGCGCCTTAACCTGACGCACGTTGTCGCTGAACCTGCTCTGTAATTGTTATGCAACCCGTTAAAGTAGTGTAGTGTTGCCTAACCGCAACCCTCGCAATATAGTTCGCTACTCGCACTGCCCGGTCCCCTGTGTATTGCGTCATGTTAAACACCTTGCAGGTGTTGCTGACTTTCCACATGCTCCTGCTATACACTGTAGTGTGGATAGCAGCAGGACGTACATGCCCCCCCCCCCTTCCCCCCTGCCTTCGCAAGCTGGTCGGTGAGAAGTTTGCATGTTCAATGCCCTTCGCATGCCGACGTACTCAGCCTACGTTGTGGTACGGCCTGTCACCTGTCCGCCGATGTACGCAAAACCCACAAACTGTACTGCACATTGCTCCGTATGTACTGAATGATACATCGTGGCCCATGTGACCGTATGACGACAGCGCCTAGCAACGGCGGACCATACAGTCCAAATATTGTGCACGCAGCTACGTGTCGTCTCCCTATAAGAGCTGGATTGCAGTGTGGTACGCCATACAGACGTGTGGGAGGAACGGACGCCCTGGATGGCGATCAGCATGAGCAGTCTGTTGATGTAGTGGAGCGTGTATTCGGACGTAGTCGTCTCTTCTCACACACCGTGATAGCATGTTGCACCGCGTTCCACATCTGCGACATGCTGCAGAGGCGGGCTGACAGTCGTTCGCGCAATGGACACCGCATACGTACGGGGTCTACCTTCCACGTGTTCTCTAGGCGTGCACATGTTGTTGCGTCTATGTGGGCAGACGTAGTGTGTTGTGACACCTGACACAGGCATGCAATACTCGTTGCAAATGGCGATGGACGTGTACGTTTGCTGGTGACGTTACGCAAATGAACAACCGGTAACCCGTTGTGGTGCGGTTGTTCTCGCTAGAGGTGAATCAGTGTTGGCGACGATCGGTCGAGCTATTAACCGGTTGTTTCAGGGATACCCACCATGCCCACGAACGTGAAAGGGGACCCACCATGCCCACGAACGTGAAAGGGGGATCTGGGTGTGAGGCGATACGCGGCGGTGGCTGGGTGGGACCGTCCCCGGCCGGTGAGGGGGGGCCGCCCGGCGTGCTGGCAGCGCGGTGCGTGGGCGCACGCGCTACAGCCGGCTGGTGGGGGCGGCCGGTGGCAGGCGCGCCGGCCGACGGACGCGGCAGGCGGCGCAGCTGCGCGCCGGCGCCCCCTGCTCGCGGCGCCTTGCGGCCAAAGTAGGTCCTCGCGGGCCCGGTGCGAAGCGCGGTGGCCATCTGCAGTGTGCTGGTCCGATTGAGGACTTTGTGCGCTGAGGATGCGCCGCCGCCCGGCGCTCGGCGCCGCGACGCCGTCTGCTGCTCGGTCGCCCCAGCGGTTCTCGCAGGTGGTTTGTATCGCAGCTGTGCGGACGTGTTGGCGCGTGCGCTGTGCTGGGAGAGTTCGCTTCGGCACCCAAGTAGGGCTTTTGTCCTTCTGTGGCGCTGGCGTTGGAGCTGCCGGTCACCGTAGGTGGCGCGTGTTGTCTCCCGCCGGCAATGCCACGACAGCACGCTCCCGGGCCTCTGTCGGCAGCGGCAAGCTCAGTTGGGAGCACGGGTGGTCGCACCTAAAGCGTCTACTCGCCTAACTCCGGGCGATTGCGCCTCTCTCGAACCCGACCAAGTACTTAGGACGGCGCTGCGCGCCGCCGGGACCTGAGAGGGTTTCGAGGTGTGTTGTGCAGGGGAGCTCAGCCTCCTCCTGTTTGCAGAATAATTGAGCGGACGCTTGCGTGTTCGCGCGGGCCCCCGGGACACACTCCCGGGCGGCCGGCTGCTCAGCTCTAGTTGACGCAGCTCCCTGGTTGATCCTGCCAGTAGTCATATGCTTGTCTCAAAGATTAAGCCATGCATGTCTCAGTACAAGCCGCATTAAGGTGAAACCGCGAATGGCTCATTAAATCAGTTATGGTTCCTTAGATCGTACCCACGTTACTTGGATAACTGTGGTAATTCTAGAGCTAATACATGCAAACAGAGTCCCGACCAGAGATGGAAGGGACGCTTTTATTAGATCAAAACCAATCGGTCGGCTCGTCCGGTCCGTTTGCCTTGGTGACTCTGAATAACTTAGGGCTGATCGCACGGTCCTCGTACCGGCGACGCATCTTTCAAATGTCTGCCTTATCAACTGTCGATGGTAGGTTCTGCGCCTACCATGGTTGTAACGGGTAACGGGGAATCAGGGTTCGATTCCGGAGAGGGAGCCTGAGAAACGGCTACCACATCCAAGGAAGGCAGCAGGCGCGCAAATTACCCACTCCCGGCACGGGGAGGTAGTGACGAAAAATAACGATACGGGACTCATCCGAGGCCCCGTAATCGGAATGAGTACACTTTAAATCCTTTAACGAGTATCTATTGGAGGGCAAGTCTGGTGCCAGCAGCCGCGGTAATTCCAGCTCCAATAGCGTATATTAAAGTTGTTGCGGTTAAAAAGCTCGTAGTTGGATTTGTGTCCCACGCTGTTGGTTCACCGCCCGTCGGTGTTTAACTGGCATGTATCGTGGGACGTCCTGCCGGTGGGGCGAGCCGAAGGCGTGCGACCGCCTCGTGCGTGCTCGTGCGTCCCGAGGCGGACCCCGTTGAAATCCTACCAGGGTGCTCTTTATTGAGTGTCTCGGTGGGCCGGCACGTTTACTTTGAACAAATTAGAGTGCTTAAAGCAGGCAAGCCCGCCTGAATACTGTGTGCATGGAATAATGGAATAGGACCTCGGTTCTATTTTGTTGGTTTTCGGAACCCGAGGTAATGATTAATAGGGACAGGCGGGGGCATTCGTATTGCGACGTTAGAGGTGAAATTCTTGGATCGTCGCAAGACGAACAGAAGCGAAAGCATTTGCCAAGTATGTTTTCATTAATCAAGAACGAAAGTTAGAGGTTCGAAGGCGATCAGATACCGCCCTAGTTCTAACCATAAACGATGCCAGCCAGCGATCCGCCGCAGTTCCTCCGATGACTCGGCGGGCAGCCTCCGGGAAACCAAAGCTTTTGGGTTCCGGGGGAAGTATGGTTGCAAAGCTGAAACT
>NW_026048095.1:0-2500 GCF_023864345.2 Schistocerca serialis cubense | reverse complement strand
CACCCTTCCGACATCCGCACATTGCTCAGCTAAGCCACGAACACCCACACATGTCCTACACAGTGGTGCACCCAACATCACAATACTGCCTCCTGTCACAGCACACAAACAATGGCAGGAATGAAAGACACAGATCTGCCACAACCATGGAATCGGAGCGCCGCCTGTCATGAGCCAAAAGTGCATCCTGACGTGACAAATCGGATAATACCGCAGGCATCCAATTACGATAATCACTATCAACGAACCTACCGCCCCCCCCCCCCAATACACCTTTCCCTACAACAATGTGTATCTGAACCTACGCTATATCGTACCTTAACCTAACCTATATCGTACCTTAACCTAACCTATATCGTACCTTAACCTAACCTATATCGTACCTTAACCTAACCTATATCGTACCTTAACCTAACCTATATCGTACCTTAACCTAACCTATATCGTACCTTAACCTAACCTATATCGTACCTTAACCTAACCTATATCGTACCTTAACCTAACCTATATCGTACCTTAACCTAACCTATATCGTGCCTTAACCTAACCTATATCGTGCCTTAACCTAACCTATATCGTGCCTTAACCTAACCTATATCGTGCCTTAACCTAACCTATATCGTGCCTTAACCTAACCTATATCGTGCCTTAACCTAACCTATATCGTGCCTTAACCTAACCTATATCGTGCCTTAACCTAACCTAATTTGTGCCTTAACCTAACCTAATTTGTGCCTTAACCTAACCTAATTTGTGCCTTAACCTAACCTAATTTGTGCCTTAACCTAACCTAATTTGTGCCTTAACCTAACCTAATTTGTGCCTTAACCTAACCTAATTTGTGCCTTAACCTAACCTAATTTGTGCCTTAACCTAACCTAATTTGTGCCTTAACCTAACCTAATTTGTGCCGTAACCTAACCTAATTTGTGCCGTAACGTAACCCATGTTGTGCCGTAACGTAACCCATGTTGTGCCGTAACGTAACCCATGTTGTGCCGTAACGTAACCCATGTTGTGCCGTAACGTAACCCATGTTGTGCCGTAACGTAACCCATGTTGTGCCGTAACGTAACCCATGTTGTGCCGTAACGTAACCCATGTTGTGCCTTAACCTAACCCATGTTGTGCCTTAACCTAACCCATGTTGTGCCTTAACCTAACCCATGTTGTGCCTTAACCTAACCCATGTTGTGCCTTAACCTAACCCACGTTGTGCCTTAACCTAACCCACGTTGTGCCTTAACCTAACCCATGTTGTGCCTTAACCTAACCCATGTTGTGCCTTAACCTAACCCATGTTGTGCCTTAACCTAACCCATGTTGTGCCTTAACCTAACCCATGTTGTGCCTTAACCTAACCCATGGTGTGCCTTAACCTAACCCATGGTGTGCCTTAACCTAACCCATGTTGTGCCTTAACCTAACCCAGTTGTGCCTTAACCTAACCCACGTTGTGCCTTAACCTAACCCACGTTGTGCCTTAACCTAACCCACGTTGTGCCTTAACCTAACCCACGTTGTGCCTTAACCTAACCCACGTTGTGCCTTAACCTAACCCACTGTTGTGCCTTAACCTAACCCATGTTGTGCCTTAACCTAACCCATGTTGTGCCTTAACCTAACCCATGTTGTGCCTTAACCTAACCCATGTTGTGCCTTAACCTAACCCATGTTGTGCCTTAACCTAACCCATGTTGTGCCTTAACCTAACCCATGTTGTGCCTTAACCTAACCCATGTTGTGCCTTAACCTAACCCATGTTGTGCCTTAACCTAACCCATGTTGTGCCTTAACCTAACCCATGTTGTGCCTTAACCTAACCCATGTTGTGCCTTAACCTAACCCATGTTGTGCCTTAACCTAACCCATGTTGTGCCTTAACCTAACCCATGTTGTGCCTTAACCTAACCCATGTTGTGCCTTAACCTAACCCATGTTGTGCCTTAACCTAACCCATGTTGTGCCTTAACCTAACCCATGTTGTGCCTTAACCTAACCCATGTTGTGCCTTAACCTAACCCATGTTGTGCCTTAACCTAACCCATGTTGTGCCTTAACCTAACCCATGTTGTGCCTTAACCTAACCCATGTTGTGCCTTAACCTAACCCATGTTGTGCCTTAACCTAACCCATGTTGTGCCTTAACCTAACCCATGTTGTGCCTTAACCTAACCCATGTTGTGCCTTAACCTAACCCATGTTGTGCCTTAACCTAACCCATGTTGTGCCTTAACCTAACCCATGTTGTGCCTTAACCTAACCCATGTTGTGCCTTAACCTAACCCATGTTGTGCCTTAACCTAACCCATGTTGTGCCTTAACCTAACCCATGTTGTGCCTTAACCTAACCCATGTTGTGCCTTAACCTAACCCATGTTGTGCCTTAACCTAACCCATGTTGTGCCTTAACCTAACCCATGTTGTGCCTTAACCTAACCCATGTTGTGCCTTAACCTAACCCATGTTGTGCCTTAACCTAACCCATGTTGTGCCTTAA
>NW_026048094.1:72500-77500 GCF_023864345.2 Schistocerca serialis cubense | reverse complement strand
CACTACGTCCGCCATGTCGAGCGCACCACAAAACACAGCGCCATCTGTAGGTCTCCCGCGGCATGACGTCCTGCAACGACGATACCGCCATCTATGAGACGCCAAGCCGACTAAGACAGCGATGGGCCCACAGTGCCCATCTTTCGACCCCACCCACAAAGCCTGCGTCCTCTGTCGACCACAGCACCCCAACGCCAGCGCCTCTGCCGCACGAAATCGTCGACCGGCAATCACTCCACCGGCGCCCCACCCTAACCGCCCAACTCGCAACTCCAGCGGATGAACGGCGGACTTTTCCCGCAGTCGCAATGTGCAATCCACCCCTATAACTTGCGTTTCATGAAGAGTTATGTCCAATATGCGACATTCCCGCTGTCCCTATACATGAGCTGCGAGCTGTACCAGTTACGAGCTAGAGACGCGATCGCGTTGCTCTCTGTACGAATGCCGATGCTGAGCGGTCAGCTAGGAGGCGCTCCATCCATGTCGGTACCGGTGGGCGTTGCACTCGCAGTCGCAAAAACGTACGGCAAGTATATTACTCGGAAGAGTTTATGACAGTCCAAGCCCCCCTGCGTGGGGAGCGTCTTTCTAGGCCATGACCCACCGGAAGGGCGCAGCGTCCCCCACCCCAGACATGTGACGTCACACTATCGGTATTGACGACTCGACTCATTGCTTATAATCATTTGCCATACACCGGTGGAAGCTGCCGAGACGAGTAGCTACATAGCGCGCTCGCCGTGTCACTAATGTACAGAGATACAACAGTTTCGACTGGAACCGGATTAAACGTATACACGGCGCTGATTAGTAATACATAGACCCATCAGAATACAGATAATATATACAACTGTCCGTATACATGCTGAAAGACTCTGCTCACAATCACAACCACACGGCAGCCACACACTCTTATCACGCACTACTCTCCGCCTGTAACACGCACACAGACAATATGTAAGCACCAGCATGGAACAACACCCAGTGCATCCTCTCCGCCACATGAGACAATCCACACTGTCATAACCAGACTGGGAGGTCCACTCAGAAAACGGAATATCCCACCCCCCCGACAACCACCATTGCTCAGCTAAGCCACCAACACCCACACATGTCCTACACAGGGGTGCACCCAACATCACAATACTGCCTCCTCTCACAGCACACAAACAATGGCAGGAATGAAAGACACAGGTCTGCCACAAGCATGGAATCGGAGCGCCGCCTGTCATGAGCCAAAGGTGCATCCTGACGTGGCAAATCAGATGATGCTGCAGGCATCCACTTACTATAATCACAATCAACAAACCGACCGGCCGCCCCCCCCCCCCCCCATTACACCTTTCCATACAACAATGTGTACCTTAACCTAAACTATACTGTACCTTAACCTAAACTATACTGTACCTTAACCTAAACTATACTGTACCTTAACCTAAACTATACTGTACCTTAACCTAAACTATACTGTACCTTAACCTAAACTATACTGTACCTTAACCTAAACTATACTGTACCTTAACCTAACCTATACGGTACCTCAACCTAACCTATGTTGCGCCTTAACCTAACCTATGTTGCGCCTTAACCTAACCTATGTTGCGCCTTAACCTAACCTATGTTGCGCCTTAACCTAACCTATGTTGCGCCTTAACCTAACCTATGTTGCGCCTTAACCTAACCTATGTTGCGCCTTAACCTAACCTATGTTGCGCCTTAACCTAACCTATGTTGCGCCTTAACCTAACCTATGTTGCGCCTTAACCTAACCTATGTTGCGCCTTAACCTAACCTATGTTGCGCCTTAACCTAACCTATGTTGCGCCTTAACCTAACCTATGTTGCGCCTTAACCTAACCTATGTTGCGCCTTAACCTAACCTATGTTGCGCCTTAACCTAACCTATGTTGCGCCTTAACCTAACCTATGTTGCGCCTTAACCTAACCTATGTTGCGCCTTAACCTAACCTATGTTGCGCCTTAACCTAACCTATGTTGCGCCTTAACCTAACCTATGTTGCGCCTTAACCTAACCTATGTTGCGCCTTAACCTAACCTATGTTGCGCCTTAACCTAACCTATGTTGCGCCTTAACCTAACCTATGTTGCGCCTTAACCCAACCTATGTTGCGCCTTAACCCAACCTATGTTGCGCCTTAACCCAACCTATGTTGCGCCTTAACCCAACCTATGTTGCGCCTCAACCCAACCTATGTTGCGCCTTAACCCAACCTATGTTGCGCCTTAACCCAACCTATGTTGGGCCTTAACCCAACCTATGTTGCGCCTTAACCCAACCTATGTTGCGCCTTAACCCAACCTATGTTGCGCCTTAACCCAACCTATGTTGCGCCTTAACCCAACCTATGTTGCGCCTTAACCCAACCTATGTTGCGCCTTAACCCAACCTATGTTGCGCCTTAACCCAACCTATGTTGGGCCTTAACCCAACCTATGTTGGGCCTTAACCCAACCTATGTTGGGCCTTAACCCAACACACGTTGGGCCTTAACCCAACACACGTTGGGCCTTAACCCAACACACGTTGGGCCTTAACCCAACACACGTTGGGCCTTAACCCAACACACGTTGGGCCTTAACCCAACACACGTTGGGCCTTAACCCAACACACGTTGGGCCTTAACCCAACACACGTTGGGCCTTAACCCAACACACGTTGGGCCTTAACCCAACACACGTTGGGCCTTAACCCAACACACGTTGGGCCTTAACCCAACACACGTTGGGCCTTAACCCAACACACGTTGGGCCTTAACCCAACACACGTTGGGCCTTAACCCAACACACGTTGGGCCTTAACCCAACACACGTTGGGCCTTAACCCAACACACGTTGGGCCTTAACCTGCTCTGTAATTGTCATACGACGCGTTAAATTAGTGTAGTGTTGCCTAACTGCAACCCCCGCAATATAGTTTGCTACTCGCACTGCCCGGTCCCCAGTGTATCGCTTCATGTTAAACACCTTGCAGCTATACACTGTAATGTGGATGGCAGCAGGACGTACATGCTCAATGCCCTTTGCAGTTGTTCATTGGCATTTGCAGTTGTTCATTGGCATTCGCATGGCGAAGCACTTAGCCTACGCTGTGGTACGGCCTGTGTCAACTGTCCGCTGATGTTGTACGTCCAAATCACACACTGTACTGCACATTGGTCCTCATGTACTGAATGATACATCGTGGTACATGTGACCGTACAACGACTGCGCCAACAACGGCGAACCATGCGGTCCAAATGTTGTGCACTCAGCTACGTGTCGTCTCCCTATAAGAGCTGGATTGCAGTGTGGTATGCCCTGGATGGCGATCAGCATGAGCCGTCTGTTGATGTAGTGGCGCGTGTTGTCAGACGTAGTCGTCTCTTCTCACACACCGTGATAGCATGGTGCACTGCGTTCCACATCTGCGACATGCGACAGAGGCCGGTTGACAGTCGTTCGCGCAATGGACATCGCATACGTACGGGGGCCACCTTCCACGTGTTCGCGAAGCGTGCACATGTTGTTGCGTGTATGTGGGCAGACATAGTGTGTCGTGACACCTGACACAGGCATGCAACAATCGTTGAATTTGCAAATGGCGATGGACGCCTACGTTTGCTGGTGACGTTACGCAAATGAACAACTGGTAAACCGTTGTGGTGCGGTTGTTCTCGCTAGAGGTGAATCAGTGATGGCGACGATCGGTTGAGCTACCAACCGGTTGTTCCAGCGATACCCACCATGCCCACGAACGTGAATGGCATCTGGGTGTGAAGCGATACGCGGCGGTGGCTGGGTGGGACCGTCCCCGGCCGGTGAGGGGGGGCCTCCCGGCGTGCTGGCCGCGCGGTGCGTGGGCGCACGCGCTACAGCCGGCTGGTGGGGGCGGCCAGTGGCAGGCGCGCCGGCCGACGGAGGCGGCAGGCGGCGCAGCTGCGCGCCGGCGCACCCTGCACGCGGCGCCGTGCGGCCAAAGTAGGTCCTCGCGGGCCCGGTGCGAAGCGCGGTGGACATCTGCAGTGTGCTGGTCCGATTGAGGACTGTGTGCGCTGAGGATGCGCCGCCGCCCGGCGCTCGGCGCCGCGACGCCGTCTGCTGCTCGGTCGCCTCTGCGGTTCTCGCAGGTGGTTTGTATCGCAGCTGTGCGGACGTGTTGGCGCGTGCGCTGTGCTGGGAGAGTTCGCTTCGGCACCCAAGTGGGGCTTTTGTCCTTCTGTGGCGCTGGCGTTGGAGCTGCCGGTCACCGTAGGTGGCGCGTGTTGTCTCCCGCCGGCAATGCCACGACAGCACGCTCCCGGGCCTCTGTCGGCAGCGGCAAGCTCAGTTGGGAGCACGGGTGGTCGCACCTAAAGCGTCTACTCGCCAAACCCCGGGCGATTGCGCCTCTCTCGAACCCGACCAAGTACTTAGGACGGCGCTGCGCGCCGCCGGGACCTGAGAGGGTTTCGAGGTGTATGGTGCAGGGGAGCTCAGCCTCCTCCTGTTTGCAGAATAATTGAGCGGACGCTTGCGTGTTCGCGCGGGCCCCCGGGACACACTCCCGGGCGGCCGGCTGCTCAGCTCTAGTTGACGCAGCTCCCTGGTTGATCCTGCCAGTAGTCATATGCTTGTCTCAAAGATTAAGCCATGCATGTCTCAGTACAAGCCGCATTAAGGTGAAACCGCGAATGGCTCATTAAATCAGTTATGGTTCCTTAGATCGTACCCACGTTACTTGGATAACTGTGGTAATTCTAGAGCTAATACATGCAAACAGAGTCCCGACCAGAGATGGAAGGGACGCTTTTATTAGATCAAAACCAATCGGTCGGCTCGTCCGGTCCGTTTGCCTTGGTGACTCTGAATAACTTTGGGCTGATCGCACGGTCCTCGTACCGGCGACGCATCTTTCAAATGTCTGCCTTATCAACTGTCGATGGTAGGTTCTGCGCCTACCATGGTTGTAACGGGTAACGGGGAATCAGGGTTCGATTCCGGAGAGGGAGCCTGAGAAA
>NW_026048094.1:60000-65000 GCF_023864345.2 Schistocerca serialis cubense | reverse complement strand
TAACTTGCGTTTCATGAAGAGTTATGTCCAATATGCGACATTCCCGCTGTCCCTATACATGAGCTGCGAGCTGTACCAGTTACGAGCTAGAGACGCGATCGCGTTGCTCTCTGTACGAATGCCGATGCTGAGCGGTCAGCTAGGAGGCGCTCCATCCATGTCGGTACCGGTGGGCGTTGCACTCGCAGTCGCAAAAACGTACGGCAAGTATATTACTCGGAAGAGTTTATGACAGTCCAAGCCCCCCTGCGTGGGGAGCGTCTTTCTAGGCCATGACCCACCGGAAGGGCGCAGCGTCCCCCACCCCAGACATGTGACGTCACACTATCGGTATTGACGACTCGACTCATTGCTTATAATCATTTGCCATACACCGGTGGAAGCTGCCGAGACGAGTAGCTACATAGCGCGCTCGCCGTGTCACTAATGTACAGAGATACAACAGTTTCGACTGGAACCGGATTAAACGTATACACGGCGCTGATTAGTAATACATAGACCCATCAGAATACAGATAATATATACAACTGTCCGTATACATGCTGAAAGACTCTGCTCACAATCACAACCACACGGCAGCCACACACTCTTATCACGCACTACTCTCCGCCTGTAACACGCACACAGACAATATGTAAGCACCAGCATGGAACAACACCCAGTGCATCCTCTCCGCCACATGAGACAATCCACACTGTCATAACCAGACTGGGAGGTCCACTCAGAAAACGGAATATCCCACCCCCCCGACAACCACCATTGCTCAGCTAAGCCACCAACACCCACACATGTCCTACACAGGGGTGCACCCAACATCACAATACTGCCTCCTCTCACAGCACACAAACAATGGCAGGAATGAAAGACACAGGTCTGCCACAAGCATGGAATCGGAGCGCCGCCTGTCATGAGCCAAAGGTGCATCCTGACGTGGCAAATCAGATGATGCCGCAGGCATCCACTTACTATAATCACAATCAACAAACCGACCGGCCGCCCCCCCCCCCCCCCCCCATTACACCTTTCCATACAACAATGTGTACCTTAACCTAAACTATACTGTACCTTAACCTAAACTATACTGTACCTTTACCTTAACCTAAACTATACTGTACCTTAACCTAAACTATACTGTACCTTAACCTAAACTATACTGTACCTTAACCTAAACTATACTGTACCTTAACCTAAACTATACTGTACCTTAACCTAACCTATACGGTACCTCAACCTAACCTATATTGTGCCTCAACCTAACCTATGTTGCGCCTTAACCTAACCTATGTTGCGCCTTAACCTAACCTATGTTGCGCCTTAACCTAACCTATGTTGCGCCTTAACCTAACCTATGTTGCGCCTTAACCTAACCTATGTTGCGCCTTAACCTAACCTATGTTGCGCCTTAACCTAACCTATGTTGCGCCTTAACCTAACCTATGTTGCGCCTTAACCTAACCTATGTTGCGCCTTAACCTAACCTATGTTGCGCCTTAACCTAACCTATGTTGCGCCTTAACCTAACCTATGTTGCGCCTTAACCTAACCTATGTTGCGCCTTAACCTAACCTATGTTGCGCCTTAACCTAACCTATGTTGCGCCTTAACCTAACCTATGTTGCGCCTTAACCTAACCTATGTTGCGCCTTAACCTAACCTATGTTGCGCCTTAACCTAACCTATGTTGCGCCTTAACCTAACCTATGTTGCGCCTTAACCTAACCTATGTTGCGCCTTAACCTAACCTATGTTGCGCCTTAACCTAACCTATGTTGCGCCTTAACCTAACCTATGTTGCGCCTTAACCTAACCTATGTTGCGCCTTAACCTAACCTATGTTGCGCCTTAACCTAACCTATGTTGCGCCTTAACCCAACCTATGTTGCGCCTTAACCCAACCTATGTTGCGCCTTAACCCAACCTATGTTGCGCCTTAACCCAACCTATGTTGCGCCTTAACCCAACCTATGTTGCGCCTTAACCCAACCTATGTTGCGCCTTAACCCAACCTATGTTGGGCCTTAACCCAACCTATGTTGCGCCTTAACCCAACCTATGTTGCGCCTTAACCCAACCTATGTTGCGCCTTAACCCAACCTATGTTGCGCCTTAACCCAACCTATGTTGCGCCTTAACCCAACCTATGTTGCGCCTTAACCCAACCTATGTTGCGCCTTAACCCAACCTATGTTGGGCCTTAACCCAACCTATGTTGGGCCTTAACCCAACCTATGTTGGGCCTTAACCCAACACACGTTGGGCCTTAACCCAACACACGTTGGGCCTTAACCCAACACACGTTGGGCCTTAACCCAACACACGTTGGGCCTTAACCCAACACACGTTGGGCCTTAACCCAACACACGTTGGGCCTTAACCCAACACACGTTGGGCCTTAACCCAACACACGTTGGGCCTTAACCCAACACACGTTGGGCCTTAACCCAACACACGTTGGGCCTTAACCCAACACACGTTGGGCCTTAACCCAACACACGTTGGGCCTTAACCCAACACACGTTGGGCCTTAACCCAACACACGTTGGGCCTTAACCCAACACACGTTGGGCCTTAACCCAACACACGTTGGGCCTTAACCCAACACACGTTGGGCCTTAACCCAACACACGTTGGGCCTTAACCCAACACACGTTGGGCCTTAACCCAACACACGTTGGGCCTTAACCCAACACACGTTGGGCCTTAACCTGCTCTGTAATTGTCATACGACGCGTTAAATTAGTGTAGTGTTGCCTAACTGCAACCCCCGCAATATAGTTTGCTACTCGCACTGCCCGGTCCCCAGTGTATCGCTTCATGTTAAACACCTTGCAGCTATACACTGTAATGTGGATGGCAGCAGGACGTACATGCTCAATGCCCTTTGCAGTTGTTCATTGGCATTTGCAGTTGTTCATTGGCATTCGCATGGCGAAGCACTTAGCCTACGCTGTGGTACGGCCTGTGTCAACTGTCCGCTGATGTTGTACGTCCAAATCACACACTGTACTGCACATTGGTCCTCATGTACTGAATGATACATCGTGGTACATGTGACCGTACAACGACTGCGCCAACAACGGCGAACCATGCGGTCCAAATGTTGTGCACTCAGCTACGTGTCGTCTCCCTATAAGAGCTGGATTGCAGTGTGGTATGCCCTGGATGGCGATCAGCATGAGCCGTCTGTTGATGTAGTGGCGCGTGTTGTCAGACGTAGTCGTCTCTTCTCACACACCGTGATAGCATGGTGCACTGCGTTCCACATCTGCGACATGCGACAGAGGCCGGTTGACAGTCGTTCGCGCAATGGACATCGCATACGTACGGGGGCCACCTTCCACGTGTTCGCGAAGCGTGCACATGTTGTTGCGTGTATGTGGGCAGACATAGTGTGTCGTGACACCTGACACAGGCATGCAACAATCGTTGAATTTGCAAATGGCGATGGACGCCTACGTTTGCTGGTGACGTTACGCAAATGAACAACTGGTAAACCGTTGTGGTGCGGTTGTTCTCGCTAGAGGTGAATCAGTGATGGCGACGATCGGTTGAGCTACCAACCGGTTGTTCCAGCGATATCCACCATGCCCACGAACGTGAATGGCATCTGGGTGTGAAGCGATACGCGGCGGTGGCTGGGTGGGACCGTCCCCGGCCGGTGAGGGGGGGCCTCCCGGCGTGCTGGCCGCGCGGTGCGTGGGCGCACGCGCTACAGCCGGCTGGTGGGGGCGGCCAGTGGCAGGCGCGCCGGCCGACGGAGGCGGCAGGCGGCGCAGCTGCGCGCCGGCGCACCCTGCACGCGGCGCCGTGCGGCCAAAGTAGGTCCTCGCGGGCCCGGTGCGAAGCGCGGTGGACATCTGCAGTGTGCTGGTCCGATTGAGGACTGTGTGCGCTGAGGATGCGCCGCCGCCCGGCGCTCGGCGCCGCGACGCCGTCTGCTGCTCGGTCGCCTCTGCGGTTCTCGCAGGTGGTTTGTATCGCAGCTGTGCGGACGTGTTGGCGCGTGCGCTGTGCTGGGAGAGTTCGCTTCGGCACCCAAGTGGGGCTTTTGTCCTTCTGTGGCGCTGGCGTTGGAGCTGCCGGTCACCGTAGGTGGCGCGTGTTGTCTCCCGCCGGCAATGCCACGACAGCACGCTCCCGGGCCTCTGTCGGCAGCGGCAAGCTCAGTTGGGAGCACGGGTGGTCGCACCTAAAGCGTCTACTCGCCAAACCCCGGGCGATTGCGCCTCTCTCGAACCCGACCAAGTACTTAGGACGGCGCTGCGCGCCGCCGGGACCTGAGAGGGTTTCGAGGTGTATGGTGCAGGGGAGCTCAGCCTCCTCCTGTTTGCAGAATAATTGAGCGGACGCTTGCGTGTTCGCGCGGGCCCCCGGGACACACTCCCGGGCGGCCGGCTGCTCAGCTCTAGTTGACGCAGCTCCCTGGTTGATCCTGCCAGTAGTCATATGCTTGTCTCAAAGATTAAGCCATGCATGTCTCAGTACAAGCCGCATTAAGGTGAAACCGCGAATGGCTCATTAAATCAGTTATGGTTCCTTAGATCGTACCCACGTTACTTGGATAACTGTGGTAATTCTAGAGCTAATACATGCAAACAGAGTCCCGACCAGAGATGGAAGGGACGCTTTTATTAGATCAAAACCAATCGGTCGGCTCGTCCGGTCCGTTTGCCTTGGTGACTCTGAATAACTTTGGGCTGATCGCACGGTCCTCGTACCGGCGACGCATCTTTCAAATGTCTGCCTTATCAACTGTCGATGGTAGGTTCTGCGCCTACCATGGTTGTAACGGGTAACGGGGAATCAGGGTTCGATTCCGGAGAGGGAGCCTGAGAAACGGCTACCACATCCAAGGAAGGCAGCAGGCGCGCAAATTACCCACTCCCGGCACGGGGAGGTAGTGACGAAAAATAACGATACGGGACTCATCCGAGGCCCCGTAATCGGAATGAGTACACTTTAAATCCTTTAACGAGTATCTATTGGAGGGCAAGTCTGGT
>NW_026048094.1:52500-55000 GCF_023864345.2 Schistocerca serialis cubense | reverse complement strand
TGGGTTATAGTTACAGGGAGAGTGATGCGCAATACATGGGCCTAGCCCTCTTAGCCTCTCCTCTCCTGCGGTCTTCTCCCCTTCTCGTGGGCCCGCTGATTTCGCAGAGTGGAAGACCGCACCAGGGGCTTGGGGGGGTTACCAGCCCCCCCTCGCACTATCCCTTTTTTAGTTGGGGGCAGTAAGCAGAGAATAAGTGGTGGCCCTTCCGCTGAAGGTGCCACCCCAACTCCCCCAGCACCTAGCCGGCCAACCGGCCGTGCCGAAAATCTTGTAACTTTTGCAGCTATGTATACCTGTAGTGAGTGCCACCGCAGCTTTACAACCAAGAACGGTCTCGGGGTCCATCGCCGCCGCCAACATCTTGCGGCCGCCAACGCGGAGATCGTCACGGAGAGGCATCGCGCGAGGTGGACGGAGGAAGAAGTCCTGTCGCTCGCCAGGGCAGAGGCCGAACTGTTCCTCGAGAGGGACGCCCGGTTCTTCTTTGTAAATCAAGAGCTCATCAGGATGTTCCCCGACCGAACGCTTGAGGCAATCAAGTGCCGACGGCGGCAAGCTGCCCACAAGCAGCTTGTCCGCCAATTCATGGAGGCGCTTGAGATCGGTCGGGGGGAAGAGCCGGCGTCCCGCCGGGGAGCGGCGAGCCCGCTGCCTGACGCGGGCGAGGCCGCTGCGCCGCCCGTCGACGCAGCCGAGGACTTCGCGGCCGACACCACCGGGCCGCCGCCGGAGGGGCCGACTGACGCCGCCATCTGGGAGCATCTGGCGGGGCTACCCGCTTCCGCCCAGCGTTTCTCTGCCCTGGATCGTGTCATCGGTCTGGGGCGGGGCACGCCGCCCGATGTCATCCTGGGCATGCTCCCGGATGCCCTTGCGTCGGTCGGGTCCAGAGGGGAGAGATCGATCACCAGGACACAGCGGCCGCGCCAACCATCGAAGCGGCCGCCTGCCGCGCCGCCGACGCAGAAGCGCAAGCGGCGCCGCTGGGAGTACGCGAGAACGCAGGATGCCTTCCGACGGTCGCGTGCGCGTTGCGTGCGCGGCCTCTTGGATGGCACCCTGCTCCAGCCGCCACCTGCCATCCCTGGTCTGCTGGACTTCTGGGCGGACCTCTTCACCAAGAAGCCCATCTCCACCGCGGGCTTCATTCGTGACCGCCTCCTCCCGCACTCAGAGCCTGTCGCTCTCGAGTGCATATGGGGGCCGGTCACACGTGAGGAGGTCGCCGCCGCGTTGCCGCCCAGGGGATCAGCAGCCGGGCCGGACGGCCTTACCCCAGCGGAGTTGCGGCGCCTGCCGCACGAAGTCCTGGTGAAAGTGATGAATCTCTTCCTTCTGGCCCGCGCCCTTCCGGAACGCCTGCTTCGCGCGCGGACGTCCCTTCTCCCGAAAACGGCTGCACCAACATCCCCCGCTGACTTTCGCCCCATTACGGTCTGCTCGGTGTTGGCGCGGACCTTTCACAAGGTTCTCGCGTCACGCCTGATGCGCGCTTGTGCTGTGGACGAACGTCAGCGGGCATTCATCCCTCGGGATGGGATGTTGGAAAATACCTTCATCTTGGACACTGCTCTCACCGACGCAGTTCGCTCCTGCCGCTCTGTCTTTGTGGCATCGATCGACGTATCTAAGGCATTCGATTCGGTAGATCATGCTGCCCTTCGCCCCGTGCTGAAGGCGCATGGCCTGCCGGATTGCTTTGTCGAGTATGTCGAGCGGTGCTACGAGGGCAGCACGACAGTGATAGCGGACGGCGCCGGCGTGGGCGTGTCTGTGCAGCCAGCACGGGGCGTTCGCCAGGGCGATCCCCTCTCCCCCCTCCTGTTCAACTTTGCGGTGGACTACGTTTTAGGCCAGCTGCCCTCCCACATCGGAGCTCGGATCCTCGGTCGCAGAGTCAACGCTGCGGCCTTTGCAGATGACGTCTTGCTGTTTGCAGCGACCCCGAGGGGCTTGCAGTCCCTCATCGACGCAGCTACCGCAGCCCTCGCCCACCTGGGGCTGCAGATCAACGCCCGGAAGTGTTTCACCCTCGCCTTAGTCGCGTCAGGGCGCGAGAAGAAGGTGAAGGTCGACAGCAATGTCACCTTCACAGCAGGCAATACCACCATGCCTGCCCTGCGTGTGGGTGAAACCTTCCGGTACCTGGGGCTGCAATTCTCCACGGCGGGTCGCTGTGTCTTCAATCCACGTAGCCACCTGGTGGAGCAGCTTGACGTCATCTCCCGAGCTCCGCTGAAGCCGCAACAGCGCCTCCACGCTCTCACCAACGTACTTCTCCCTGGCCTGTACCACGGGCTGGCCCTCAGCCGCACCCGGGTGGGTGCATTGAAGTCGGCCGACGTTACCATCCGGGCCGCCGTCAGGAGATGGTTCCGCCTTCCGGCGGACACCCCCCTGGGATACTTCCACGCTCCTGTTGCCCAGGGGGGCCTCGGCATTCCATCTTGCCGATGGATGGGTCCGACCCTCCGTCGGTCCCGTCTCCTGGCGCTGA
>NW_026048094.1:42500-47500 GCF_023864345.2 Schistocerca serialis cubense | reverse complement strand
CCTATGTTGCGCCTTAACCTAACCTATGTTGCGCCTTAACCTAACCTATGTTGCGCCTTAACCTAACCTATGTTGCGCCTTAACCTAACCTATGTTGCGCCTTAACCTAACCTATGTTGCGCCTTAACCTAACCTATGTTGCGCCTTAACCTAACCTATGTTGCGCCTTAACCTAACCTATGTTGCGCCTTAACCTAACCTATGTTGCGCCTTAACCTAACCTATGTTGCGCCTTAACCTAACCTATGTTGCGCCTTAACCTAACCTATGTTGCGCCTTAACCTAACCTATGTTGCGCCTTAACCTAACCTATGTTGCGCCTTAACCTAACCTATGTTGCGCCTTAACCTAACCTATGTTGCGCCTTAACCTAACCTATGTTGCGCCTTAACCCAACCTATGTTGCGCCTTAACCCAACCTATGTTGCGCCTTAACCCAACCTATGTTGCGCCTTAACCCAACCTATGTTGCGCCTTAACCCAACCTATGTTGCGCCTTAACCCAACCTATGTTGCGCCTTAACCCAACCTATGTTGCGCCTTAACCCAACCTATGTTGGGCCTTAACCCAACCTATGTTGCGCCTTAACCCAACCTATGTTGCGCCTTAACCCAACCTATGTTGCGCCTTAACCCAACCTATGTTGCGCCTTAACCCAACCTATGTTGCGCCTTAACCCAACCTATGTTGCGCCTTAACCCAACCTATGTTGCGCCTTAACCCAACCTATGTTGGGCCTTAACCCAACCTATGTTGGGCCTTAACCCAACACACGTTGGGCCTTAACCCAACACACGTTGGGCCTTAACCCAACACACGTTGGGCCTTAACCCAACACACGTTGGGCCTTAACCCAACACACGTTGGGCCTTAACCCAACACACGTTGGGCCTTAACCCAACACACGTTGGGCCTTAACCCAACACACGTTGGGCCTTAACCCAACACACGTTGGGCCTTAACCCAACACACGTTGGGCCTTAACCCAACACACGTTGGGCCTTAACCCAACACACGTTGGGCCTTAACCCAACACACGTTGGGCCTTAACCCAACACACGTTGGGCCTTAACCCAACACACGTTGGGCCTTAACCCAACACACGTTGGGCCTTAACCCAACACACGTTGGGCCTTAACCCAACACACGTTGGGCCTTAACCCAACACACGTTGGGCCTTAACCCAACACACGTTGGGCCTTAACCTGCTCTGTAATTGTCATACGACGCGTTAAATTAGTGTAGTGTTGCCTAACTGCAACCCCCGCAATATAGTTTGCTACTCGCACTGCCCGGTCCCCAGTGTATCGCTTCATGTTAAACACCTTGCAGCTATACACTGTAATGTGGATGGCAGCAGGACGTACATGCTCAATGCCCTTTGCAGTTGTTCATTGGCATTTGCAGTTGTTCATTGGCATTCGCATGGCGAAGCACTTAGCCTACGCTGTGGTACGGCCTGTGTCAACTGTCCGCTGATGTTGTACGTCCAAATCACACACTGTACTGCACATTGGTCCTCATGTACTGAATGATACATCGTGGTACATGTGACCGTACAACGACTGCGCCAACAACGGCGAACCATGCGGTCCAAATGTTGTGCACTCAGCTACGTGTCGTCTCCCTATAAGAGCTGGATTGCAGTGTGGTATGCCCTGGATGGCGATCAGCATGAGCCGTCTGTTGATGTAGTGGCGCGTGTTGTCAGACGTAGTCGTCTCTTCTCACACACCGTGATAGCATGGTGCACTGCGTTCCACATCTGCGACATGCGACAGAGGCCGGTTGACAGTCGTTCGCGCAATGGACATCGCATACGTACGGGGGCCACCTTCCACGTGTTCGCGAAGCGTGCACATGTTGTTGCGTGTATGTGGGCAGACATAGTGTGTCGTGACACCTGACACAGGCATGCAACAATCGTTGAATTTGCAAATGGCGATGGACGCCTACGTTTGCTGGTGACGTTACGCAAATGAACAACTGGTAAACCGTTGTGGTGCGGTTGTTCTCGCTAGAGGTGAATCAGTGATGGCGACGATCGGTTGAGCTACCAACCGGTTGTTCCAGCGATACCCACCATGCACACGAACGTGAATGGCATCTGGGTGTGAAGCGATACGCGGCGGTGGCTGGGTGGGACCGTCCCCGGCCGGTGAGGGGGGGCCTCCCGGCGTGCTGGCCGCGCGGTGCGTGGGCGCACGCGCTACAGCCGGCTGGTGGGGGCGGCCAGTGGCAGGCGCGCCGGCCGACGGAGGCGGCAGGCGGCGCAGCTGCGCGCCGGCGCACCCTGCACGCGGCGCCGTGCGGCCAAAGTAGGTCCTCGCGGGCCCGGTGCGAAGCGCGGTGGACATCTGCAGTGTGCTGGTCCGATTGAGGACTGTGTGCGCTGAGGATGCGCCGCCGCCCGGCGCTCGGCGCCGCGACGCCGTCTGCTGCTCGGTCGCCTCTGCGGTTCTCGCAGGTGGTTTGTATCGCAGCTGTGCGGACGTGTTGGCGCGTGCGCTGTGCTGGGAGAGTTCGCTTCGGCACCCAAGTGGGGCTTTTGTCCTTCTGTGGCGCTGGCGTTGGAGCTGCCGGTCACCGTAGGTGGCGCGTGTTGTCTCCCGCCGGCAATGCCACGACAGCACGCTCCCGGGCCTCTGTCGGCAGCGGCAAGCTCAGTTGGGAGCACGGGTGGTCGCACCTAAAGCGTCTACTCGCCAAACCCCGGGCGATTGCGCCTCTCTCGAACCCGACCAAGTACTTAGGACGGCGCTGCGCGCCGCCGGGACCTGAGAGGGTTTCGAGGTGTATGGTGCAGGGGAGCTCAGCCTCCTCCTGTTTGCAGAATAATTGAGCGGACGCTTGCGTGTTCGCGCGGGCCCCCGGGACACACTCCCGGGCGGCCGGCTGCTCAGCTCTAGTTGACGCAGCTCCCTGGTTGATCCTGCCAGTAGTCATATGCTTGTCTCAAAGATTAAGCCATGCATGTCTCAGTACAAGCCGCATTAAGGTGAAACCGCGAATGGCTCATTAAATCAGTTATGGTTCCTTAGATCGTACCCACGTTACTTGGATAACTGTGGTAATTCTAGAGCTAATACATGCAAACAGAGTCCCGACCAGAGATGGAAGGGACGCTTTTATTAGATCAAAACCAATCGGTCGGCTCGTCCGGTCCGTTTGCCTTGGTGACTCTGAATAACTTTGGGCTGATCGCACGGTCCTCGTACCGGCGACGCATCTTTCAAATGTCTGCCTTATCAACTGTCGATGGTAGGTTCTGCGCCTACCATGGTTGTAACGGGTAACGGGGAATCAGGGTTCGATTCCGGAGAGGGAGCCTGAGAAACGGCTACCACATCCAAGGAAGGCAGCAGGCGCGCAAATTACCCACTCCCGGCACGGGGAGGTAGTGACGAAAAATAACGATACGGGACTCATCCGAGGCCCCGTAATCGGAATGAGTACACTTTAAATCCTTTAACGAGTATCTATTGGAGGGCAAGTCTGGTGCCAGCAGCCGCGGTAATTCCAGCTCCAATAGCGTATATTAAAGTTGTTGCGGTTAAAAAGCTCGTAGTTGGATTTGTGTCCCACGCTGTTGGTTCACCGCCCGTCGGTGTTTAACTGGCATGTATCGTGGGACGTCCTGCCGGTGGGGCGAGCTGAAGGCGTGCGACGCGCCTCGTGCGTGCTCGTGCGTCCCGAGGCGGACCCCGTTGCAATCCTACCAGGGTGCTCTTGAGTGAGTGTCTCGGTGGGCCGGCACGTTTACTTTGAACAAATTAGAGTGCTTAAAGCAGGCAAGCCCGCCTGAATACTGTGTGCATGGAATAATGGAATAGGACCTCGGTTCTATTTTGTTGGTTTTCGGAACCCGAGGTAATGATTAATAGGGACAGGCGGGGGCATTCGTATTGCGACGTTAGAGGTGAAATTCTTGGATCGTCGCAAGACGAACAGAAGCGAAAGCATTTGCTTAGTATGTTTTCATTAATCAAGAACGAAAGTTAGAGGTTCGAAGGCGATCAGATACCGCCCTAGTTCTAACCATAAACGATGCCAGCCAGCGATCCGCCGCAGTTCCTCCGATGACTCGGCGGGCAGCCTCCGGGAAACCAAAGCTTTTGGGTTCCGGGGGAAGTATGGTTGCAAAGCTGAAACTTAAAGGAATTGACGGAAGGGCACCACCAGGAGTGGAGCCTGCGGCTTAATTTGACTCAACACGGGAAACCTCACCAGGCCCGGACACCGGAAGGATTGACAGATTGATAGCTCTTTCTTGATTCGGTGGGTGGTGGTGCATGGCCGTTCTTAGTTGGTGGAGCGATTTGTCTGGTTAATTCCGATAACGAACGAGACTCTAGCCTGCTAACTAGTCGCGTGACATCCTTCGTGCTGTCAGCGATTACTTTTCTTCTTAGAGGGACAGGCGGCTTCTAGCCGCACGAGATTGAGCAATAACAGGTCTGTGATGCCGTTAGATGTTCTGGGCCGCACGCGCGCTACACTGAAGGAATCAGCGTGTCTTCCTAGGCCGAAAGGTCGGGGTAACCCGCTGAACCTCCTTCGTGCTAGGGATTGGGGCTTGCAATTGTTCCCCATGAACGAGGAATTCCCAGTAAGCGCGAGTCATAAGCTCGCGTTGATTACGTCCCTGCCCTTTGTACACACCGCCCGTCGCTACTACCGATTGAATGATTTAGTGAGGTCTTCGGACTGGTACGCGGCATTGACTCTGTCGTTGCCGATGCTACCGGAAAGATGACCAAACTTGATCATTTAGAGGAAGTAAAAGTCGTAACAAGGTTTCCGTAGGTGAACCTGCGGAAGGATCATTACCGACTAGACTGCATGTCTTTCGATGTGCGTGTCGTGTCGCGCAACACGCTACCTGTACGGCTCGCAGTAGCCGTGCGCCGCGTGCGGAACCACGCGTGCTTCTCAAAACTAACGCCAATGTTGTGTGGTACGAGCGCTGAAGCGCTGGAGCGGCTGGCCTGCGGCACCT
>NW_026048094.1:32500-35000 GCF_023864345.2 Schistocerca serialis cubense | reverse complement strand
CCTAACCTATGTTGCGCCTTAACCTAACCTATGTTGCGCCTTAACCTAACCTATGTTGCGCCTTAACCTAACCTATGTTGCGCCTTAACCTAACCTATGTTGCGCCTTAACCTAACCTATGTTGCGCCTTAACCTAACCTATGTTGCGCCTTAACCTAACCTATGTTGCGCCTTAACCCAACCTATGTTGCGCCTTAACCCAACCTATGTTGCGCCTTAACCCAACCTATGTTGCGCCTTAACCCAACCTATGTTGCGCCTTAACCCAACCTATGTTGCGCCTTAACCCAACCTATGTTGCGCCTTAACCCAACCTATGTTGGGCCTTAACCCAACCTATGTTGCGCCTTAACCCAACCTATGTTGCGCCTTAACCCAACCTATGTTGCGCCTTAACCCAACCTATGTTGCGCCTTAACCCAACCTATGTTGCGCCTTAACCCAACCTATGTTGCGCCTTAACCCAACCTATGTTGCGCCTTAACCCAACCTATGTTGGGCCTTAACCCAACCTATGTTGGGCCTTAACCCAACACACGTTGGGCCTTAACCCAACACACGTTGGGCCTTAACCCAACACACGTTGGGCCTTAACCCAACACACGTTGGGCCTTAACCCAACACACGTTGGGCCTTAACCCAACACACGTTGGGCCTTAACCCAACACACGTTGGGCCTTAACCCAACACACGTTGGGCCTTAACCCAACACACGTTGGGCCTTAACCCAACACACGTTGGGCCTTAACCCAACACACGTTGGGCCTTAACCCAACACACGTTGGGCCTTAACCCAACACACGTTGGGCCTTAACCCAACACACGTTGGGCCTTAACCCAACACACGTTGGGCCTTAACCCAACACACGTTGGGCCTTAACCCAACACACGTTGGGCCTTAACCCAACACACGTTGGGCCTTAACCCAACACACGTTGGGCCTTAACCTGCTCTGTAATTGTCATACGACGCGTTAAATTAGTGTAGTGTTGCCTAACTGCAACCCCCGCAATATAGTTTGCTACTCGCACTGCCCGGTCCCCAGTGTATCGCTTCATGTTAAACACCTTGCAGCTATACACTGTAATGTGGATGGCAGCAGGACGTACATGCTCAATGCCCTTTGCAGTTGTTCATTGGCATTTGCAGTTGTTCATTGGCATTCGCATGGCGAAGCACTTAGCCTACGCTGTGGTACGGCCTGTGTCAACTGTCCGCTGATGTTGTACGTCCAAATCACACACTGTACTGCACATTGGTCCTCATGTACTGAATGATACATCGTGGTACATGTGACCGTACAACGACTGCGCCAACAACGGCGAACCATGCGGTCCAAATGTTGTGCACTCAGCTACGTGTCGTCTCCCTATAAGAGCTGGATTGCAGTGTGGTATGCCCTGGATGGCGATCAGCATGAGCCGTCTGTTGATGTAGTGGCGCGTGTTGTCAGACGTAGTCGTCTCTTCTCACACACCGTGATAGCATGGTGCACTGCGTTCCACATCTGCGACATGCGACAGAGGCCGGTTGACAGTCGTTCGCGCAATGGACATCGCATACGTACGGGGGCCACCTTCCACGTGTTCGCGAAGCGTGCACATGTTGTTGCGTGTATGTGGGCAGACATAGTGTGTCGTGACACCTGACACAGGCATGCAACAATCGTTGAATTTGCAAATGGCGATGGACGCCTACGTTTGCTGGTGACGTTACGCAAATGAACAACTGGTAAACCGTTGTGGTGCGGTTGTTCTCGCTAGAGGTGAATCAGTGATGGCGACGATCGGTTGAGCTACCAACCGGTTGTTCCAGCGATACCCACCATGCCCACGAACGTGAATGGCATCTGGGTGTGAAGCGATACGCGGCGGTGGCTGGGTGGGACCGTCCCCGGCCGGTGAGGGGGGGCCTCCCGGCGTGCTGGCCGCGCGGTGCGTGGGCGCACGCGCTACAGCCGGCTGGTGGGGGCGGCCAGTGGCAGGCGCGCCGGCCGACGGAGGCGGCAGGCGGCGCAGCTGCGCGCCGGCGCACCCTGCACGCGGCGCCGTGCGGCCAAAGTAGGTCCTCGCGGGCCCGGTGCGAAGCGCGGTGGACATCTGCAGTGTGCTGGTCCGATTGAGGACTGTGTGCGCTGAGGATGCGCCGCCGCCCGGCGCTCGGCGCCGCGACGCCGTCTGCTGCTCGGTCGCCTCTGCGGTTCTCGCAGGTGGTTTGTATCGCAGCTGTGCGGACGTGTTGGCGCGTGCGCTGTGCTGGGAGAGTTCGCTTCGGCACCCAAGTGGGGCTTTTGTCCTTCTGTGGCGCTGGCGTTGGAGCTGCCGGTCACCGTAGGTGGCGCGTGTTGTCTCCCGCCGGCAATGCCACGACAGCACGCTCCCGGGCCTCTGTCGGCAGCGGCAAGCTCAGTTGGGAGCACGGGTGGTCGCACCTAAAGCGTCTACTCGCCAAACCCCGGGCGATTGCGCCTCTCTCGAACCCGACCAAGTACTTAGGACGG
>NW_026048094.1:20000-22500 GCF_023864345.2 Schistocerca serialis cubense | reverse complement strand
GCCTTAACCCAACCTATGTTGGGCCTTAACCCAACACACGTTGGGCCTTAACCCAACACACGTTGGGCCTTAACCCAACACACGTTGGGCCTTAACCCAACACACGTTGGGCCTTAACCCAACACACGTTGGGCCTTAACCCAACACACGTTGGGCCTTAACCCAACACACGTTGGGCCTTAACCCAACACACGTTGGGCCTTAACCCAACACACGTTGGGCCTTAACCCAACACACGTTGGGCCTTAACCCAACACACGTTGGGCCTTAACCCAACACACGTTGGGCCTTAACCCAACACACGTTGGGCCTTAACCCAACACACGTTGGGCCTTAACCCAACACACGTTGGGCCTTAACCCAACACACGTTGGGCCTTAACCTGCTCTGTAATTGTCATACGACGCGTTAAATTAGTGTAGTGTTGCCTAACTGCAACCCCCGCAATATAGTTTGCTACTCGCACTGCCCGGTCCCCAGTGTATCGCTTCATGTTAAACACCTTGCAGCTATACACTGTAATGTGGATGGCAGCAGGACGTACATGCTCAATGCCCTTTGCAGTTGTTCATTGGCATTTGCAGTTGTTCATTGGCATTCGCATGGCGAAGCACTTAGCCTACGCTGTGGTACGGCCTGTGTCAACTGTCCGCTGATGTTGTACGTCCAAATCACACACTGTACTGCACATTGGTCCTCATGTACTGAATGATACATCGTGGTACATGTGACCGTACAACGACTGCGCCAACAACGGCGAACCATGCGGTCCAAATGTTGTGCACTCAGCTACGTGTCGTCTCCCTATAAGAGCTGGATTGCAGTGTGGTATGCCCTGGATGGCGATCAGCATGAGCCGTCTGTTGATGTAGTGGCGCGTGTTGTCAGACGTAGTCGTCTCTTCTCACACACCGTGATAGCATGGTGCACTGCGTTCCACATCTGCGACATGCGACAGAGGCCGGTTGACAGTCGTTCGCGCAATGGACATCGCATACGTACGGGGGCCACCTTCCACGTGTTCGCGAAGCGTGCACATGTTGTTGCGTGTATGTGGGCAGACATAGTGTGTCGTGACACCTGACACAGGCATGCAACAATCGTTGAATTTGCAAATGGCGATGGACGCCTACGTTTGCTGGTGACGTTACGCAAATGAACAACTGGTAAACCGTTGTGGTGCGGTTGTTCTCGCTAGAGGTGAATCAGTGATGGCGACGATCGGTTGAGCTACCAACCGGTTGTTCCAGCGATACCCACCATGCCCACGAACGTGAATGGCATCTGGGTGTGAAGCGATACGCGGCGGTGGCTGGGTGGGACCGTCCCCGGCCGGTGAGGGGGGGCCTCCCGGCGTGCTGGCCGCGCGGTGCGTGGGCGCACGCGCTACAGCCGGCTGGTGGGGGCGGCCAGTGGCAGGCGCGCCGGCCGACGGAGGCGGCAGGCGGCGCAGCTGCGCGCCGGCGCACCCTGCACGCGGCGCCGTGCGGCCAAAGTAGGTCCTCGCGGGCCCGGTGCGAAGCGCGGTGGACATCTGCAGTGTGCTGGTCCGATTGAGGACTGTGTGCGCTGAGGATGCGCCGCCGCCCGGCGCTCGGCGCCGCGACGCCGTCTGCTGCTCGGTCGCCTCTGCGGTTCTCGCAGGTGGTTTGTATCGCAGCTGTGCGGACGTGTTGGCGCGTGCGCTGTGCTGGGAGAGTTCGCTTCGGCACCCAAGTGGGGCTTTTGTCCTTCTGTGGCGCTGGCGTTGGAGCTGCCGGTCACCGTAGGTGGCGCGTGTTGTCTCCCGCCGGCAATGCCACGACAGCACGCTCCCGGGCCTCTGTCGGCAGCGGCAAGCTCAGTTGGGAGCACGGGTGGTCGCACCTAAAGCGTCTACTCGCCAAACCCCGGGCGATTGCGCCTCTCTCGAACCCGACCAAGTACTTAGGACGGCGCTGCGCGCCGCCGGGACCTGAGAGGGTTTCGAGGTGTATGGTGCAGGGGAGCTCAGCCTCCTCCTGTTTGCAGAATAATTGAGCGGACGCTTGCGTGTTCGCGCGGGCCCCCGGGACACACTCCCGGGCGGCCGGCTGCTCAGCTCTAGTTGACGCAGCTCCCTGGTTGATCCTGCCAGTAGTCATATGCTTGTCTCAAAGATTAAGCCATGCATGTCTCAGTACAAGCCGCATTAAGGTGAAACCGCGAATGGCTCATTAAATCAGTTATGGTTCCTTAGATCGTACCCACGTTACTTGGATAACTGTGGTAATTCTAGAGCTAATACATGCAAACAGAGTCCCGACCAGAGATGGAAGGGACGCTTTTATTAGATCAAAACCAATCGGTCGGCTCGTCCGGTCCGTTTGCCTTGGTGACTCTGAATAACTTTGGGCTGATCGCACGGTCCTCGTACCGGCGACGCATCTTTCAAATGTCTGCCTTATCAACTGTCGATGGTAGGTTCTGCGCCTACCATGGTTGTAACGGGTAACGGGGAATCAGGGTTCGATTCCGGAGA
>NW_026048094.1:10000-12500 GCF_023864345.2 Schistocerca serialis cubense | reverse complement strand
GCAATCCACCCCTATAACTTGCGTTTCATGAAGAGTTATGTCCAATATGCGACATTCCCGCTGTCCCTATACATGAGCTGCGAGCTGTACCAGTTACGAGCTAGAGACGCGATCGCGTTGCTCTCTGTACGAATGCCGATGCTGAGCGGTCAGCTAGGAGGCGCTCCATCCATGTCGGTACCGGTGGGCGTTGCACTCGCAGTCGCAAAAACGTACGGCAAGTATATTACTCGGAAGAGTTTATGACAGTCCAAGCCCCCCTGCGTGGGGAGCGTCTTTCTAGGCCATGACCCACCGGAAGGGCGCAGCGTCCCCCACCCCAGACATGTGACGTCACACTATCGGTATTGACGACTCGACTCATTGCTTATAATCATTTGCCATACACCGGTGGAAGCTGCCGAGACGAGTAGCTACATAGCGCGCTCGCCGTGTCACTAATGTACAGAGATACAACAGTTTCGACTGGAACCGGATTAAACGTATACACGGCGCTGATTAGTAATACATAGACCCATCAGAATACAGATAATATATACAACTGTCCGTATACATGCTGAAAGACTCTGCTCACAATCACAACCACACGGCAGCCACACACTCTTATCACGCACTACTCTCCGCCTGTAACACGCACACAGACAATATGTAAGCACCAGCATGGAACAACACCCAGTGCATCCTCTCCGCCACATGAGACAATCCACACTGTCATAACCAGACTGGGAGGTCCACTCAGAAAACGGAATATCCCACCCCCCCGACAACCACCATTGCTCAGCTAAGCCACCAACACCCACACATGTCCTACACAGGGGTGCACCCAACATCACAATACTGCCTCCTCTCACAGCACACAAACAATGGCAGGAATGAAAGACACAGGTCTGCCACAAGCATGGAATCGGAGCGCCGCCTGTCATGAGCCAAAGGTGCATCCTGACGTGGCAAATCAGATGATGCCGCAGGCATCCACTTACTATAATCACAATCAACAAACCGACCGGCCGCCCCCCCCCCCCCCCCCCCATTACACCTTTCCATACAACAATGTGTACCTTAACCTAAACTATACTGTACCTTAACCTAAACTATACTGTACCTTAACCTAAACTATACTGTACCTTAACCTAAACTATACTGTACCTTAACCTAAACTATACTGTACCTTAACCTAAACTATACTGTACCTTAACCTAAACTATACTGTACCTTAACCTAACCTATACGGTACCTCAACCTAACCTATATTGTGCCTCAACCTAACCTATGTTGCGCCTTAACCTAACCTATGTTGCGCCTTAACCTAACCTATGTTGCGCCTTAACCTAACCTATGTTGCGCCTTAACCTAACCTATGTTGCGCCTTAACCTAACCTATGTTGCGCCTTAACCTAACCTATGTTGCGCCTTAACCTAACCTATGTTGCGCCTTAACCTAACCTATGTTGCGCCTTAACCTAACCTATGTTGCGCCTTAACCTAACCTATGTTGCGCCTTAACCTAACCTATGTTGCGCCTTAACCTAACCTATGTTGCGCCTTAACCTAACCTATGTTGCGCCTTAACCTAACCTATGTTGCGCCTTAACCTAACCTATGTTGCGCCTTAACCTAACCTATGTTGCGCCTTAACCTAACCTATGTTGCGCCTTAACCTAACCTATGTTGCGCCTTAACCTAACCTATGTTGCGCCTTAACCTAACCTATGTTGCGCCTTAACCTAACCTATGTTGCGCCTTAACCCAACCTATGTTGCGCCTTAACCCAACCTATGTTGCGCCTTAACCCAACCTATGTTGCGCCTTAACCCAACCTATGTTGCGCCTTAACCCAACCTATGTTGCGCCTTAACCCAACCTATGTTGCGCCTTAACCCAACCTATGTTGCGCCTTAACCCAACCTATGTTGCGCCTTAACCCAACCTATGTTGGGCCTTAACCCAACCTATGTTGGGCCTTAACCCAACCTATGTTGGGCCTTAACCCAACACACGTTGGGCCTTAACCCAACACACGTTGGGCCTTAACCCAACACACGTTGGGCCTTAACCCAACACACGTTGGGCCTTAACCCAACACACGTTGGGCCTTAACCCAACACACGTTGGGCCTTAACCCAACACACGTTGGGCCTTAACCCAACACACGTTGGGCCTTAACCCAACACACGTTGGGCCTTAACCCAACACACGTTGGGCCTTAACCCAACACACGTTGGGCCTTAACCCAACACACGTTGGGCCTTAACCCAACACACGTTGGGCCTTAACCCAACACACGTTGGGCCTTAACCCAACACACGTTGGGCCTTAACCCAACACACGTTGGGCCTTAACCTGCTCTGTAATTGTCATACGACGCGTTAAATTAGTGTAGTGTTGCCTAACTGCAACCCCCGCAATATAGTTTGCTACTCGCACTGCCCGGTCCCCAGTGTATCGCTTCATGTTAAACACCTTGCAGCTATACACTGTAATGTGGATGGCAGCAGGACGT
>NW_026048093.1:62500-65000 GCF_023864345.2 Schistocerca serialis cubense | reverse complement strand
GGTTGAGGCACAATATAGGTTAGGTTAAGGCACAACATGGGTTACGTTAAGGCACAAATTGGGTTACGTTAAGGCACAACATGGGTTACGTTAAGGCACAACATGGGTTACGTTAAGGCACAAATTAGGTTACGTTAAGGCACAAATTAGGTTACGTTAAGGCACAAATTAGGTTACGTTAAGGCACAAATTAGGTTACGTTAAGGCACAAATTAGGTTACGTTAAGGCACAAATTAGGTTACGTTAAGGCACAAATTAGGTTACGTTAAGGCACAAATTAGGTTACGTTAAGGCACAAATTAGGTTACGTTAAGGCACAAATTAGGTTACGTTAAGGCACAAATTAGGTTACGTTAAGGCACAAATTAGGTTACGTTAAGGCACAAATTAGGTTACGTTAAGGCACAAATTAGGTTACGTTAAGGCACAAATTAGGTTACGTTAAGGCACAAATTAGGTTACGTTAAGGCACAAATTAGGTTACGTTAAGGCACAAATTAGGTTACGTTAAGGCACAAATTAGGTTACGTTAAGGTACAATATGGGTTAGGTTAAGGTACAATATGGGTTAGGTTAAGGTACAATATGGGTTAGGTTAAGGTACAATATGGGTTAGGTTAAGGTACAATATGGGTTAGGTTAAGGCACAACGTAGGTTAGGTTAAGGCACAACGTAGGTTAGGTTAAGGCACAACATAGGTTAGGTTAAGGCACAACATAGGTTAGGTTAAGGCACAACATAGGTTAGGTTAAGGCACAACATAGGTTAGGTTAAGGCACAACATAGGTTAGGTTAAGGCACAACATAGGTTAGGTTAAGGCACAACATAGGTTAGGTTAAGGCACAACATAGGTTAGGTTAAGGCACAACATAGGTTAGGTTAAGGCACAACGTAGGTTAGGTTAAGGCACAACGTAGGTTAGGTTAAGGCACAACGTAGGTTAGGTTAAGGCACAACGTAGGTTAGGTTAAGGCACAACGTAGGTTAGGTTAAGGCACAACGTAGGTTAGGTTAAGGCACAACGTAGGTTAGGTTAAGGCACAACGTAGGTTAGGTTAAGGCACAACGTAGGTTAGGTTAAGGCACAACGTAGGTTAGGTTAAGGCACAACGTAGGTTAGGTTAAGGCACAACGTAGGTTAGGTTAAGGCACAACGTAGGTTAGGTTAAGGCACAACGTAGGTTAGGTTAAGGCACAACGTAGGTTAGGTTAAGGCACAACGTAGGTTAGGTTAAGGCACAACGTAGGTTAGGTTAAGGCACAACGTAGGTTAGGTTAAGGCACAACGTAGGTTAGGTTAAGGCACAACGTAGGTTAGGTTAAGGCACAACGTAGGTTAGGTTAAGGCACAACGTAGGTTAGGTTAAGGCACAACGTAGGTTAGGTTAAGGCACAACATAGGTTAGGTTAAGGCACAACATAGGTTAGGTTAAGGCACAACATAGGTTAGGTTAAGGCACAACATAGGTTAGGTTAAGGCACAACATAGGTTAGGTTAAGGCACAACATAGGTTAGGTTAAGGCACAACATAGGTTAGGTTAAGGCACAACATAGGTTAGGTTAAGGCACAACATAGGTTAGGTTAAGGCACAACATAGGTTAGGTTAAGGCACAACATAGGTTAGGTTAAGGCACAACGTAGGTTAGGTTAAGGCACAACGTAGGTTAGGTTAAGGCACAACGTAGGTTAGGTTAAGGCACAACGTAGGTTAGGTTAAGGCACAACGTAGGTTAGGTTAAGGCACAACGTAGGTTAGGTTAAGGTACAACGTAGGTTAGGTTAAGGTACAACGTAGGTTAGGTTAAGGTACAACGTAGGTTAGGTTAAGGTACAACGTAGGTTAGGTTAAGGTACAACGTAGGTTAGGTTAAGGTACAACGTAGGTTAGGTTAAGGTACAACGTAGGTTAGGTTAAGGTACAACGTAGGTTAGGTTAAGGTACAACGTAGGTTAGGTGAAGGCGCAATGTAGGTTAGGTTAAGGTACGATATACCTTAGGTTAAGGTACAATATCGCTTAGGTTAAGGTACAATATAGCTTAGGTTAAGGTACACGTTGTAGGGAAAGGTGTATTTTGGGGGGGGAGGGGGCGGCAGGTTCGTTGATAGTGATTATCGTAAGTGCATGCCTGCGGGATCATCCGATTTGTCACGTCAGGATGCACTTGTGGCTCATGACAGGCGGCGCTCCGATTCCAAGGTTGTGGCAGATCTGTGTCTTTCATTCCTGCCATTGTTTGTGTACTGTGACAGGAGGCAGTATTGTGATGTTGGGTGCACCCCTGTGTAGGACATGTGTGGGTGTTCGTGGCTTAGCTGAGCAATGGCGGATGTCGGAAGGGTGGGATATTCTGTTTTCTGGGTGGACCTCCCGGTCTGGTTATGATAGTGTGGATTGTGTAATGTGGCGGAGAGGATGCACCGGATGTTCTTCCATGCTGGTGGTTAGATATTGTGTGTGTGCCTGTTAGAGGCAGAGAGTAGTGTGTGATAGTG
>NW_026048093.1:50000-55000 GCF_023864345.2 Schistocerca serialis cubense | reverse complement strand
ACTTTCGTTCTTGATTAATGAAAACATACTTGGCAAATGCTTTCGCTTCTGTTCGTCTTGCGACGATCCAAGAATTTCACCTCTAACGTCGCAATACGAATGCCCCCGCCTGTCCCTATTAATCATTACCTCGGGTTCCGAAAACCAACAAAATAGAACCGAGGTCCTATTCCATTATTCCATGCACACAGTATTCAGGCGGGCTTGCCTGCTTTAAGCACTCTAATTTGTTCAAAGTAAACGTGCCGGCCCACCGAGACACTCAATAAAGAGCACCCTGGTAGGATTTCAACGGGGTCCGCCTCGGGACGCACGAGCACGCACGAGGCGGTCGCACGCCTTCGGCTCGCCCCACCGGCAGGACGTCCCACGATACATGCCAGTTAAACACCGACGGGCGGTGAACCAACAGCGTGGGACACAAATCCAACTACGAGCTTTTTAACCGCAACAACTTTAATATACGCTATTGGAGCTGGAATTACCGCGGCTGCTCGCACCAGACTTGCCCTCCAATAGATACTCGTTAAAGGATTTAAAGTGTACTCATTCCGATTACGGGGCCTCGGATGAGTCCCGTATCGTTATTTTTCGTCACTACCTCCCCGTGCCGGGAGTGGGTAATTTGCGCGCCTGCTGCCTTCCTTGGATGTGGTAGCCGTTTCTCAGGCTCCCTCTCCGGAATCGAACCCTGATTCCCCGTTACCCGTTACAACCATGGTAGGCGCAGAACCTACCATCGACAGTTGATAAGGCAGACATTTGAAAGATGCGTCGCCGGTACGAGGACCGTGCGATCAGCCCAAAGTTATTCAGAGTCACCAAGGCAAACGGACCGGACGAGCCGACCGATTGGTTTTGATCTAATAAAAGCGTCCCTTCCATCTCTGGTCGGGACTCTGTTTGCATGTATTAGCTCTAGAATTACCACAGTTATCCAAGTAACGTGGGTACGATCTAAGGAACCATAACTGATTTAATGAGCCATTCGCGGTTTCACCTTAATGCGGCTTGTACTGAGACATGCATGGCTTAATCTTTGAGACAAGCATATGACTACTGGCAGGATCAACCAGGGAGCTGCGTCAACTAGAGCTGAGCAGCCGGCCGCCCGGGAGTGTGTCCCGGGGGCCCGCGCGAACACGCAAGCGTCCGCTCAATTATTCTGCAAACAGGAGGAGGCTGAGCTCCCCTGCACAACACACCTCGAAACCCTCTCAGGTCCCGGCGGCGCGCAGCGCCGTCCTAAGTACTTGGTCGGGTTCGAGAGAGGCGCAATCGCCCGGAGTTAGGCGAGTAGACGCTTTAGGTGCGACCACCCGTGCTCCCAACTGAGCTTGCCGCTGCCGACAGAGGCCCGGGAGCGTGCTGTCGTGGCATTGCCGGCGGGAGACAACACGCGCCACCTACGGTGACCGGCAGCTCCAACGCCAGCGCCACAGAAGGACAAAAGCCCCACTTGGGTGCCGAAGCGAACTCTCCCAGCACAGCGCACGCGCCAACACGTCCGCACAGCTGCGATACAAACCACCTGCGAGAACCGCTGGGGCGACCGAGCAGCAGACGGCGTCGCGGCGCCGAGCGCCGGGCGGCGGCGCATCCTCAGCGCACACAGTCCTCAATCGGACCAGCACACTGCAGATGGCCACCGCGCTTCGCACCGGGCCCGCGAGGACCTACTTTGGCCGCAAGGCGCCGCGAGCAGGGGGCGCCGGCGCGCAGCTGCGCCGCCTGCCGCGTCCGTCGGCCGGCGCGCCTGCCACTGGCCGCCCCCACCAGCCGGCTGTAGCGCGTGCGCCCACGCACCGCGCTGCCAGCACGCCGGGCGGCCCCCCCTCACCGGTCGGGGACGGTCCCACCCAGCCACCGCCGCGTATCGCCTCACACCCAGATCCCCTTTCGCGTTCGTGGGCATGGTGGGTCCCCTTTCACGTTCGTGGGCATGGTGGGTATCCCTGAAACAACCGGTTAATAGCTCGACCGATCGTCGCCAACACTGATTCACCTCTAGCGAGAACAACCGCACCACAACGGGTTACCTGTTGTTCATTTGCGTAACGTCACCAGCAAACGTAGACGTCCATCGCCATTTGCAACGAGTATTGCATGCCTGTGTCAGGTGTCACAACACACTACGTCTGCCCACATAGACGCAACAACATGTGCACGCCTCGAGAACACGTGGAAGGTAGCCCCCGTACGTATGCGGTGTCCATTGCGCGAACGACTGTCAGCCGGCCTCTGCAGGATGTCGCAGATGTGGAACGCGGTGCAACATGCTATCACGGTGTGTGAGAAGAGACGACTACGTCCGAATACACGCTCCACTACATCAACAGACTGCTCATGCTGATCGCCATCCAGGGCGTCCGTTCCTCCCACACGTCTGAATGGCGTACCACACTGCAATCCAGCTCTTATAGGGAGACGACACGTAGCTGCGTGCACAATATTTGGACTGTATGGTCTGCCGTTGCTAGGCGCAGTCGTCGTACGGTCACACATGTGCCACGATGTATCATTCAGTACATACGGACCAATGTGCAGTACAGTTTGTGGGTTTTGCGTACATCGGCGGACAGGTGACAGGCCGTACCACAACGTAGGCTGAGTACGTCGGCATGCGAAGGGCATTGAACATGCAAACTTCTCAACGACCAGCTTGCGAAGGCAGGGGGGAAGGGGGGGGGGCATGTACGTCCTGCTGCTATCCACATTACAGTGTATAGCAGGAGCATGTGGAAAGTCAGCAACACCTGCAAGGTGTTTAACATGACGCGATACACAGGGGACCGGGCAGTGCGAATAGCGAACTATATTGCGAGGGTTGCGGTTAGGCAACACTACACTAATTTAACGAGTTGCATAACAATTACAGAGCAGGTTCAGCGACAACGTGCGTCAGGTTAAGGCGCAATATAGGTTAGGTTGAGGCACAATATAGGTTAGGTTAAGGCACAACATGGGTTACGTTAAGGCACAAATTGGGTTACGTTAAGGCACAACATGGGTTACGTTAAGGCACAACATGGGTTACGTTAAGGCACAAATTAGGTTACGTTAAGGCACAAATTAGGTTACGTTAAGGCACAAATTAGGTTACGTTAAGGCACAAATTAGGTTACGTTAAGGCACAAATTAGGTTACGTTAAGGCACAAATTAGGTTACGTTAAGGCACAAATTAGGTTACGTTAAGGCACAAATTAGGTTACGTTAAGGCACAAATTAGGTTACGTTAAGGCACAAATTAGGTTACGTTAAGGCACAAATTAGGTTACGTTAAGGCACAAATTAGGTTACGTTAAGGCACAAATTAGGTTACGTTAAGGCACAAATTAGGTTACGTTAAGGCACAAATTAGGTTACGTTAAGGTACAATATGGGTTAGGTTAAGGTACAATATGGGTTAGGTTAAGGTACAATATGGGTTAGGTTAAGGTACAATATGGGTTAGGTTAAGGTACAATATGGGTTAGGTTAAGGCACAACGTAGGTTAGGTTAAGGCACAACGTAGGTTAGGTTAAGGCACAACATAGGTTAGGTTAAGGCACAACATAGGTTAGGTTAAGGCACAACATAGGTTAGGTTAAGGCACAACATAGGTTAGGTTAAGGCACAACATAGGTTAGGTTAAGGCACAACATAGGTTAGGTTAAGGCACAACATAGGTTAGGTTAAGGCACAACATAGGTTAGGTTAAGGCACAACATAGGTTAGGTTAAGGCACAACATAGGTTAGGTTAAGGCACAACGTAGGTTAGGTTAAGGCACAACGTAGGTTAGGTTAAGGCACAACGTAGGTTAGGTTAAGGCACAACGTAGGTTAGGTTAAGGCACAACGTAGGTTAGGTTAAGGCACAACGTAGGTTAGGTTAAGGCACAACGTAGGTTAGGTTAAGGCACAACGTAGGTTAGGTTAAGGCACAACGTAGGTTAGGTTAAGGCACAACGTAGGTTAGGTTAAGGCACAACGTAGGTTAGGTTAAGGCACAACGTAGGTTAGGTTAAGGCACAACGTAGGTTAGGTTAAGGCACAACGTAGGTTAGGTTAAGGCACAACGTAGGTTAGGTTAAGGCACAACGTAGGTTAGGTTAAGGCACAACGTAGGTTAGGTTAAGGCACAACGTAGGTTAGGTTAAGGCACAACGTAGGTTAGGTTAAGGCACAACGTAGGTTAGGTTAAGGCACAACGTAGGTTAGGTTAAGGCACAACGTAGGTTAGGTTAAGGCACAACGTAGGTTAGGTTAAGGCACAACGTAGGTTAGGTTAAGGCACAACATAGGTTAGGTTAAGGCACAACATAGGTTAGGTTAAGGCACAACATAGGTTAGGTTAAGGCACAACATAGGTTAGGTTAAGGCACAACATAGGTTAGGTTAAGGCACAACATAGGTTAGGTTAAGGCACAACATAGGTTAGGTTAAGGCACAACATAGGTTAGGTTAAGGCACAACATAGGTTAGGTTAAGGCACAACATAGGTTAGGTTAAGGCACAACGTAGGTTAGGTTAAGGCACAACGTAGGTTAGGTTAAGGCACAACGTAGGTTAGGTTAAGGCACAACGTAGGTTAGGTTAAGGCACAACGTAGGTTAGGTTAAGGCACAACGTAGGTTAGGTTAAGGCACAACGTAGGTTAGGTTAAGGTACAACGTAGGTTAGGTTAAGGTACAACGTAGGTTAGGTTAAGGTACAACGTAGGTTAGGTTAAGGTACAACGTAGGTTAGGTTAAGGTACAACGTAGGTTAGGTTAAGGTACAACGTAGGTTAGGTTAAGGTACAACGTAGGTTAGGTGAAGGCGCAATGTAGGTTAGGTTAAGGTACGATATACCTTAGGTTAAGGTACAATATCGCTTAGGTTAAGGTACAATATAGCTTAGGTTAAGGTACACGTTGTAGGGAAAGGTGTATTTTGGGGGGGGAGGGGGCGGCAGGTTCGTTGATAGTGATTATCGTAAGTGCATGCCTGCGGGATCATCCGATTTGTCACGTCAG
>NW_026048093.1:37500-42500 GCF_023864345.2 Schistocerca serialis cubense | reverse complement strand
TTATCGGAATTAACCAGACAAATCGCTCCACCAACTAAGAACGGCCATGCACCACCACCCACCGAATCAAGAAAGAGCTATCAATCTGTCAATCCTTCCGGTGTCCGGGCCTGGTGAGGTTTCCCGTGTTGAGTCAAATTAAGCCGCAGGCTCCACTCCTGGTGGTGCCCTTCCGTCAATTCCTTTAAGTTTCAGCTTTGCAACCATACTTCCCCCGGAACCCAAAAGCTTTGGTTTCCCGGAGGCTGCCCGCCGAGTCATCGGAGGAACTGCGGCGGATCGCTGGCTGGCATCGTTTATGGTTAGAACTAGGGCGGTATCTGATCGCCTTCGAACCTCTAACTTTCGTTCTTGATTAATGAAAACATACTTGGCAAATGCTTTCGCTTCTGTTCGTCTTGCGACGATCCAAGAACTTCACCTCTAACGTCGCAATACGAATGCCCCCGCCTGTCCCTATTAATCATTACCTCGGGTTCCGAAAACCAACAAAATAGAACCGAGGTCCTATTCCATTATTCCATGCACACAGTATTCAGGCGGGCTTGCCTGCTTTAAGCACTCTAATTTGTTCAAAGTAAACGTGCCGGCCCACCGAGACACTCAATAAAGAGCACCCTGGTAGGATTTCAACGGGGTCCGCCTCGGGACGCACGAGCACGCACGAGGCGGTCGCACGCCTTCGGCTCGCCCCACCGGCAGGACGTCCCACGATACATGCCAGTTAAACACCGACGGGCGGTGAACCAACAGCGTGGGACACAAATCCAACTACGAGCTTTTTAACCGCAACAACTTTAATATACGCTATTGGAGCTGGAATTACCGCGGCTGCTGGCACCAGACTTGCCCTCCAATAGATACTCGTTAAAGGATTTAAAGTGTACTCATTCCGATTACGGGGCCTCGGATGAGTCCCGTATCGTTATTTTTCGTCACTACCTCCCCGTGCCGGGAGTGGGTAATTTGCGCGCCTGCTGCCTTCCTTGGATGTGGTAGCCGTTTCTCAGGCTCCCTCTCCGGAATCGAACCCTGATTCCCCGTTACCCGTTACAACCATGGTAGGCGCAGAACCTACCATCGACAGTTGATAAGGCAGACATTTGAAAGATGCGTCGCCGGTACGAGGACCGTGCGATCAGCCCAAAGTTATTCAGAGTCACCAAGGCAAACGGACCGGACGAGCCGACCGATTGGTTTTGATCTAATAAAAGCGTCCCTTCCATCTCTGGTCGGGACTCTGTTTGCATGTATTAGCTCTAGAATTACCACAGTTATCCAAGTAACGTGGGTACGATCTAAGGAACCATAACTGATTTAATGAGCCATTCGCGGTTTCACCTTAATGCGGCTTGTACTGAGACATGCATGGCTTAATCTTTGAGACAAGCATATGACTACTGGCAGGATCAACCAGGGAGCTGCGTCAACTAGAGCTGAGCAGCCGGCCGCCCGGGAGTGTGTCCCGGGGGCCCGCGCGAACACGCAAGCGTCCGCTCAATTATTCTGCAAACAGGAGGAGGCTGAGCTCCCCTGCACAACACACCTCGAAACCCTCTCAGGTCCCGGCGGCGCGCAGCGCCGTCCTAAGTACTTGGTCGGGTTCGAGAGAGGCGCAATCGCCCGGAGTTAGGCGAGTAGACGCTTTAGGTGCGACCACCCGTGCTCCCAACTGAGCTTGCCGCTGCCGACAGAGGCCCGGGAGCGTGCTGTCGTGGCATTGCCGGCGGGAGACAACACGCGCCACCTACGGTGACCGGCAGCTCCAACGCCAGCGCCACAGAAGGACAAAAGCCCCACTTGGGTGCCGAAGCGAACTCTCCCAGCACAGCGCACGCGCCAACACGTCCGCACAGCTGCGATACAAACCACCTGCGAGAACCGCTGGGGCGACCGAGCAGCAGACGGCGTCGCGGCGCCGAGCGCCGGGCGGCGGCGCATCCTCAGCGCACACAGTCCTCAATCGGACCAGCACACTGCAGATGGCCACCGCGCTTCGCACCGGGCCCGCGAGGACCTACTTTGGCCGCAAGGCGCCGCGAGCAGGGGGCGCCGGCGCGCAGCTGCGCCGCCTGCCGCGTCCGTCGGCCGGCGCGCCTGCCACTGGCCGCCCCCACCAGCCGGCTGTAGCGCGTGCGCCCACGCACCGCGCTGCCAGCACGCCGGGCGGCCCCCCCTCACCGGCCGGGGACGGTCCCACCCAGCCACCGCCGCGTATCGCCTCACACCCAGATCCCCTTTCGCGTTCGTGGGCATGGTGGGTCCCCTTTCACGTTCGTGGGCATGGTGGGTATCCCTGAAACAACCGGTTAATAGCTCGACCGATCGTCGCCAACACTGATTCACCTCTAGCGAGAACAACCGCACCACAACGGGTTACCTGTTGTTCATTTGCGTAACGTCACCAGCAAACGTAGACGTCCATCGCCATTTGCAACGAGTATTGCATGCCTGTGTCAGGTGTCACAACACACTACGTCTGCCCACATAGACGCAACAACATGTGCACGCCTCGAGAACACGTGGAAGGTAGCCCCCGTACGTATGCGGTGTCCATTGCGCGAACGACTGTCAGCCGGCCTCTGCAGGATGTCGCAGATGTGGAACGCGGTGCAACATGCTATCACGGTGTGTGAGAAGAGACGACTACGTCCGAATACACGCTCCACTACATCAACAGACTGCTCATGCTGATCGCCATCCAGGGCGTCCGTTCCTCCCACACGTCTGAATGGCGTACCACACTGCAATCCAGCTCTTATAGGGAGACGACACGTAGCTGCGTGCACAATATTTGGACTGTATGGTCTGCCGTTGCTAGGCGCAGTCGTCGTACGGTCACACATGTGCCACGATGTATCATTCAGTACATACGGACCAATGTGCAGTACAGTTTGTGGGTTTTGCGTACATCGGCGGACAGGTGACAGGCCGTACCACAACGTAGGCTGAGTACGTCGGCATGCGAAGGGCATTGAACATGCAAACTTCTCAACGACCAGCTTGCGAAGGCAGGGGGGAAGGGGGGGGGGCATGTACGTCCTGCTGCTATCCACATTACAGTGTATAGCAGGAGCATGTGGAAAGTCAGCAACACCTGCAAGGTGTTTAACATGACGCGATACACAGGGGACCGGGCAGTGCGAATAGCGAACTATATTGCGAGGGTTGCGGTTAGGCAACACTACACTAATTTAACGAGTTGCATAACAATTACAGAGCAGGTTCAGCGACAACGTGCGTCAGGTTAAGGCGCAATATAGGTTAGGTTGAGGCACAATATAGGTTAGGTTAAGGCACAACATGGGTTACGTTAAGGCACAAATTGGGTTACGTTAAGGCACAACATGGGTTACGTTAAGGCACAACATGGGTTACGTTAAGGCACAAATTAGGTTACGTTAAGGCACAAATTAGGTTACGTTAAGGCACAAATTAGGTTACGTTAAGGCACAAATTAGGTTACGTTAAGGCACAAATTAGGTTACGTTAAGGCACAAATTAGGTTACGTTAAGGCACAAATTAGGTTACGTTAAGGCACAAATTAGGTTACGTTAAGGCACAAATTAGGTTACGTTAAGGCACAAATTAGGTTACGTTAAGGCACAAATTAGGTTACGTTAAGGCACAAATTAGGTTACGTTAAGGCACAAATTAGGTTACGTTAAGGCACAAATTAGGTTACGTTAAGGCACAAATTAGGTTACGTTAAGGCACAAATTAGGTTACGTTAAGGCACAAATTAGGTTACGTTAAGGCACAAATTAGGTTACGTTAAGGTACAATATGGGTTAGGTTAAGGTACAATATGGGTTAGGTTAAGGTACAATATGGGTTAGGTTAAGGTACAATATGGGTTAGGTTAAGGTACAATATGGGTTAGGTTAAGGCACAACGTAGGTTAGGTTAAGGCACAACGTAGGTTAGGTTAAGGCACAACATAGGTTAGGTTAAGGCACAACATAGGTTAGGTTAAGGCACAACATAGGTTAGGTTAAGGCACAACATAGGTTAGGTTAAGGCACAACATAGGTTAGGTTAAGGCACAACATAGGTTAGGTTAAGGCACAACATAGGTTAGGTTAAGGCACAACATAGGTTAGGTTAAGGCACAACATAGGTTAGGTTAAGGCACAACATAGGTTAGGTTAAGGCACAACGTAGGTTAGGTTAAGGCACAACGTAGGTTAGGTTAAGGCACAACGTAGGTTAGGTTAAGGCACAACGTAGGTTAGGTTAAGGCACAACGTAGGTTAGGTTAAGGCACAACGTAGGTTAGGTTAAGGCACAACGTAGGTTAGGTTAAGGCACAACGTAGGTTAGGTTAAGGCACAACGTAGGTTAGGTTAAGGCACAACGTAGGTTAGGTTAAGGCACAACGTAGGTTAGGTTAAGGCACAACGTAGGTTAGGTTAAGGCACAACGTAGGTTAGGTTAAGGCACAACGTAGGTTAGGTTAAGGCACAACGTAGGTTAGGTTAAGGCACAACGTAGGTTAGGTTAAGGCACAACGTAGGTTAGGTTAAGGCACAACGTAGGTTAGGTTAAGGCACAACGTAGGTTAGGTTAAGGCACAACGTAGGTTAGGTTAAGGCACAACGTAGGTTAGGTTAAGGCACAACGTAGGTTAGGTTAAGGCACAACGTAGGTTAGGTTAAGGCACAACATAGGTTAGGTTAAGGCACAACATAGGTTAGGTTAAGGCACAACATAGGTTAGGTTAAGGCACAACATAGGTTAGGTTAAGGCACAACATAGGTTAGGTTAAGGCACAACATAGGTTAGGTTAAGGCACAACATAGGTTAGGTTAAGGCACAACATAGGTTAGGTTAAGGCACAACATAGGTTAGGTTAAGGCACAACATAGGTTAGGTTAAGGCACAACATAGGTTAGGTTAAGGCACAACGTAGGTTAGGTTAAGGCACAACGTAGGTTAGGTTAAGGCACAACGTAGGTTAGGTTAAGGCACAACGTAGGTTAGGTTAAGGCACAACGTA
>NW_026048093.1:27500-32500 GCF_023864345.2 Schistocerca serialis cubense | reverse complement strand
GGATGCCGAGGCCTCCCTGGGCTACAGGAGCATGGAAGTAGCCCAGGGGAGTGTCCGCCGGAAGGCGGAACCATCTCCTGACGGCGGCCCGGATGGTCACGTCTGCCGCTTTCAACGCACCCACTCGGGTGCGGCTGAGGGCCAGCCCGTGGTACAGGCCTGGGAGAAGTACGTTGGTGAGGGCGTAGAGGCGCTGTTGCGGCTTAAGCGGAGCTCGGGAGATGACGTCCAGCTGCTCCACCAGGTGGCGTCGTGGGTTGAACACGCAGCGACCCGCGGTGGAGAATTGCAGTCCCAGATACCGGAAGGTTTCACCCACACGTAGGGCGGGCATGGTGGCGTTGCCCGCTTTGAAGGTAACATCGGCGTCGACCTTCACCTTCTTGTCACGCCCAGACGCGACTAAAGCGAGGGTGAAACACTTCCGGGCGTTGATCTGCAGCCCCAGATGGCCGAGGGCTGCGACGGCTGCGTCGATGAGGGACTGCAATCCCCTCGCGGTCGATGCAAAAAGCAGGACGTCATCTGCGAAGGCCGCAGCGTTGACTCTACGGCCGAGGATCCGAGCTCCGATGTGGGAGGGAAGTTGACTCAAAACATAGTCCACCGCAAAATTGAAAAGGAGGGGGGAGAGGGGGTCACCCTGACGCACACCCCTTGCCGGCTGCAGGGGCACGCCCACGTCGGCGCCGCCCGCTATCACTGTCGTGCTACCCTCGTAACACCTTTCGACGTACTCAATAAAGCAATCCGGCAGGCCATGAGCCCTCAGCACGGGGCGGAGGGCAGCATGGTCCACCGAATCGAACGCTTTAGAGACGTCGATCGATGCCACAAAAACAGAGCGACAGGAGCGGACTGCGTCGGTGAGAGCAGTGTCCAAGATGAAGGTGTTTTCCAACATCCCATCCCGGGGGATGAATGCCCGCTGACGTTCGTCCACAGCACATGCACGCATCAGGCGTGACGCGAGAACCTTGTGAAAGGTCCGCGCCAACACCGAGCAGACCGTAATGGGGCGAAAGTCAGCGGGGGATGTTGGTGCAGCCGTTTTGGGGAGAAGTGACGTCCGGGCGCGAAGCAGACGCTCGGGGAGGGCGCGGGCCAGGAGGAAGAGGTTCAAGAGTTTCACCAGGACTTCATGCGGCAGGCGCCGCAGCTCCGCTGGAGTCAGGCCGTCCGGCCCGGCCGCCGATCCCCTGGGCGGCAAGGCAGCAGCGACCTCCTCACGTGTGACCGGCCCCCATAGGCACTCAGGAGCGACAGGCTCCGAGTGCGGGAGAAGGCGGTCACGGATGAAGCCAGCGGTGGAGATCGGCTTCTTCGTGAAGAGGTCCGCCCAGAAGTCCAGCAGACCGGGGATGTCGGGTGGCGGCTGCAGCAGGGTGCCGTCCAGCAAGCCGCGCACGCAACGTGCACGCGACCTGCGGAAGGCGTCCTGTGTCCGCGCGAACTCCCAGCGGCGCCGCTTGCGCTTCTGCAGCGGCGGGGCGGCAGGCGGCCGCTTGGATGATAGGCGCGGCCGCTGTGCCCTGGTGATCGACCTCTCCCCCCTGGACCCGACCGACGCAAGGGCATCCGGGAGCATGCCCAGGATGACATCGGGCGGCGTGCCCCGCCCCAGACCAATGACTCGATCCAGAGCAGAGAAACGCTGGGCGGAAGCAGGTAGCCCCGCCAGATGCTCCCAGATGGCGGCGTCAGTCGGCCCCTCCGGCGGCGGCCCGGTGGTGTCGGCCGCGAAGTCCTCGGCTGCGTCGACGGGCGGCGCAGCGGCCTCGCCCGCGTCAGGCAGCGAGCTCGCTGCTCCCCGGCGGGACGCCGGCTCTTCCCCCCGACCGATCTCAAGCGCCTCCATGAATTGGCGGACAAGCTGCTTGTGGGCAGCTTGCCGCCGTCGGCACTTGATTGCCTCAAGCGTTCGGTCGGGGAACATCCTAATAAGCTCTTGATTAACGAAGAAGAACCGGGCGTCCCTCTCAAGGAACAGTTCGGCCTCTGCCTTGGCGAGCGACAGGACTTCTTCCTCCGTCCACCTCGCGCGATGCCTCTCCGTCACGATCTCAGCGTTGGCGGCCGCAAGGTGTTGGCGGCGGCGATGGACCCCGAGACCGTTCTTCGTGGTAAAAGTGCGGTGGCACTCACTGCAAGCAAAGGGAGCTACACAAACTATCGCATTTTCGTTACGGCCGGTTGGCCGGATAGGTGCTGGGGTAGCTGGGGTGGCACCTTCAGCGGAAGGGCCACCATCTCTTGTTTCTTGTAGGCTGCCCCCAACTATAAAGGGATAATGCGAGGGGGGGCTGGTAACCCCCCCAAGCCCCTGGTGCGGTCTTCCACTCTGCGAAAATCAGCGGGCCCACGAGAAGGGGAGAAGACCGCAGGAGAGGAGAGGCTAAGAGGGCTAGGCCCATGTATTGCGCATCACTCTCCCTGTAACTATAACCCAAGGAAGGCACCTCGCAGCAGCAGCACGACTACATCAAGACCGCACTTCGAAAAGCCAAGTCCGGATGCAGCCACACCGTCATAGTTACTCCCGCCGTTTACCCGCGCCGTTTACCCGCGCTTGCTTGAATTTCTTCACGTTGACATTCAGAGCACTGGGCAGAAATCACATTGCGTCAACACCCGCTAGGGCCATCGCAATGCTTTGTTTTAATTAGACAGTCGGATTCCCCCAGTCCGTGCCAGTTCTGAGTTGATCGTTGAATGGCGGCCGAAGAGAATCCGCGCACCCGCGCGCCCCCGGAGGAGCACGCTAAGGCGGACGCGGCCTCGCAGCAAGGAAGATCCGTGGGAGGCCAAGGCACGGGACCGAGCTCGGATCCTGCACGCAGGTTGAAGCACCGGGGCGCGAACGCCGCGCAGGCGCGCGCATCCTGCACCGCCGGCCAGCACGAGGCCGACCAACGGCGAGAGCAGACCACGCCCGCGCTAAACGCCCGCACTTACCGGCACCCCTACGGCACTCACCTCGCCCAGGCCCGGCACGTTAGCGCTGACCCACTTCCCGACCAAGCCCGACACGCCCCGATCCTCAGAGCCAATCCTTATCCCGAAGTTACGGATCCAATTTGCCGACTTCCCTTACCTACATTATTCTATCGACTAGAGGCTCTTCACCTTGGAGACCTGCTGCGGATATGGGTACGAACCGGCGCGACACCTCCACGTGGCCCTCTCCCGGATTTTCAAGGTCCGAGGGGAAGATCGGGACACCGCCGCAACTGCGGTGCTCTTCGCGTTCCAAACCCTATCTCCCTGCTAGAGGATTCCAGGGAACTCGAACGCTCATGCAGAAAAGAAAACTCTTCCCCGATCTCCCGACGGCGTCTCCGGGTCCTTTTGGGTTACCCCGACGAGCATCTCTAAAAGAGGGGCCCGACTTGTATCGGTTCCGCTGCCGGGTTCCGGAATAGGAACCGGATTCCCTTTCGCCCAACGGGGGCCAGCACAAAGCGCATCATGCTATGACGGCCCCCATCAACATCGGATTTCTCCTAGGGCTTAGGATCGACTGACTCGTGTGCAACGGCTGTTCACACGAAACCCTTCTCCGCGTCAGCCCTCCAGGGCCTCGCTGGAGTATTTGCTACTACCACCAAGATCTGCACCGACGGCGGCTCCAGGCAGGCTCACGCCCAGACCCTTCTGCGCCCACCGCCGCGACCCTCCTACTCGTCAGGGCTTCGCGGCCGGCCGCAAGGACCGGCCATGACTGCCAGACTGACGGCCGAGTATAGGCACGACGCTTCAGCGCCATCCATTTTCAGGGCTAGTTGCTTCGGCAGGTGAGTTGTTACACACTCCTTAGCGGATTCCGACTTCCATGGCCACCGTCCTGCTGTCTTAAGCAACCAACGCCTTTCATGGTTTCCCATGAGCGTCGATTCGGGCGCCTTAACTCGGCGTTTGGTTCATCCCACAGCGCCAGTTCTGCTTACCAAAAGTGGCCCACTTGGCACTCCGATCCGAGTCGTTTGCTCGCGGCTTCAGCATATCAAGCAAGCCGGAGATCTCACCCATTTAAAGTTTGAGAATAGGTTGAGGTCGTTTCGGCCCCAAGGCCTCTAATCATTCGCTTTACCGGATGAGACTCGTACGAGCACCAGCTATCCTGAGGGAAACTTCGGAGGGAACCAGCTACTAGATGGTTCGATTAGTCTTTCGCCCCTATACCCAGCTCCGACGATCGATTTGCACGTCAGAATCGCTACGGACCTCCATCAGGGTTTCCCCTGACTTCGTCCTGGCCAGGCATAGTTCACCATCTTTCGGGTCCCAACGTGTACGCTCTAGGTGCGCCTCACCTCGCAATGAGGACGAGACGCCCCGGGAGTGCGGAGGCCGCCGCCCCGTGAAGGGCGGGGAAGCCCCATCCTCCCTCGGCCCGCGCAAGGCGAGACCTTCACTTTCATTACGCCTTTAGGTTTCGTACAGCCCAATGACTCGCGCACATGTTAGACTCCTTGGTCCGTGTTTCAAGACGGGTCGTGAAATTGTCCAAAGCTGAAGCGCCGCTGACGGGAGCGATTATTCCGCCCGAGAGCATCCCGAGCCAACAGCGGCGCGGGTCCGGGGCCGGGCCAGGTAGGTCCGTCATCCGGGAAGAACCGCGCGCGCTTGCCGGGAGCCCGAGCGCCCAAAGGGGCGAATCGACTCCTCCAGATATACCGCCGGGCAGCCAGCCAGGACACCGGGGCTCTGCCCAACAGACGCGAACCGAGGCCCGCGGAAGGACAGGCTGCGCACCCGGGCCGTAGGCCGGCACCCAGCGGGTCGCGACGTCCTACTAGGGGAGAAGTGCGGCCCACCGCACACCGGAACGGCCCCGCCCCGCGGCGAGTGGAAAGGCAACCGGACACGACCCCGCCGCGAATTGCTCCGCGCGGGCGGCCGGCCCCATCTGCCGAGGGCGGAGGCCAGTGGCCGGATGGGCGTGAATCTCACCCGTTCGACCTTTCGGACTTCTCACGTTTACCCCAGAACGGTTTCAC
>NW_026048093.1:20000-25000 GCF_023864345.2 Schistocerca serialis cubense | reverse complement strand
GGGCCTCGGATGAGTCCCGTATCGTTATTTTTCGTCACTACCTCCCCGTGCCGGGAGTGGGTAATTTGCGCGCCTGCTGCCTTCCTTGGATGTGGTAGCCGTTTCTCAGGCTCCCTCTCCGGAATCGAACCCTGATTCCCCGTTACCCGTTACAACCATGGTAGGCGCAGAACCTACCATCGACAGTTGATAAGGCAGACATTTGAAAGATGCGTCGCCGGTACGAGGACCGTGCGATCAGCCCAAAGTTATTCAGAGTCACCAAGGCAAACGGACCGGACGAGCCGACCGATTGGTTTTGATCTAATAAAAGCGTCCCTTCCATCTCTGGTCGGGACTCTGTTTGCATGTATTAGCTCTAGAATTACCACAGTTATCCAAGTAACGTGGGTACGATCTAAGGAACCATAACTGATTTAATGAGCCATTCGCGGTTTCACCTTAATGCGGCTTGTACTGAGACATGCATGGCTTAATCTTTGAGACAAGCATATGACTACTGGCAGGATCAACCAGGGAGCTGCGTCAACTAGAGCTGAGCAGCCGGCCGCCCGGGAGTGTGTCCCGGGGGCCCGCGCGAACACGCAAGCGTCCGCTCAATTATTCTGCAAACAGGAGGAGGCTGAGCTCCCCTGCACAACACACCTCGAAACCCTCTCAGGTCCCGGCGGCGCGCAGCGCCGTCCTAAGTACTTGGTCGGGTTCGAGAGAGGCGCAATCGCCCGGAGTTAGGCGAGTAGACGCTTTAGGTGCGACCACCCGTGCTCCCAACTGAGCTTGCCGCTGCCGACAGAGGCCCGGGAGCGTGCTGTCGTGGCATTGCCGGCGGGAGACAACACGCGCCACCTACGGTGACCGGCAGCTCCAACGCCAGCGCCACAGAAGGACAAAAGCCCCACTTGGGTGCCGAAGCGAACTCTCCCAGCACAGCGCACGCGCCAACACGTCCGCACAGCTGCGATACAAACCACCTGCGAGAACCGCTGGGGCGACCGAGCAGCAGACGGCGTCGCGGCGCCGAGCGCCGGGCGGCGGCGCATCCTCAGCGCACACAGTCCTCAATCGGACCAGCACACTGCAGATGGCCACCGCGCTTCGCACCGGGCCCGCGAGGACCTACTTTGGCCGCAAGGCGCCGCGAGCAGGGGGCGCCGGCGCGCAGCTGCGCCGCCTGCCGCGTCCGTCGGCCGGCGCGCCTGCCACTGGCCGCCCCCACCAGCCGGCTGTAGCGCGTGCGCCCACGCACCGCGCTGCCAGCACGCCGGGCGGCCCCCCCTCACCGGCCGGGGACGGTCCCACCCAGCCACCGCCGCGTATCGCCTCACACCCAGATCCCCTTTCGCGTTCGTGGGCATGGTGGGTCCCCTTTCACGTTCGTGGGCATGGTGGGTATCCCTGAAACAACCGGTTAATAGCTCGACCGATCGTCGCCAACACTGATTCACCTCTAGCGAGAACAACCGCACCACAACGGGTTACCTGTTGTTCATTTGCGTAACGTCACCAGCAAACGTAGACGTCCATCGCCATTTGCAACGAGTATTGCATGCCTGTGTCAGGTGTCACAACACACTACGTCTGCCCACATAGACGCAACAACATGTGCACGCCTCGAGAACACGTGGAAGGTAGCCCCCGTACGTATGCGGTGTCCATTGCGCGAACGACTGTCAGCCGGCCTCTGCAGGATGTCGCAGATGTGGAACGCGGTGCAACATGCTATCACGGTGTGTGAGAAGAGACGACTACGTCCGAATACACGCTCCACTACATCAACAGACTGCTCATGCTGATCGCCATCCAGGGCGTCCGTTCCTCCCACACGTCTGAATGGCGTACCACACTGCAATCCAGCTCTTATAGGGAGACGACACGTAGCTGCGTGCACAATATTTGGACTGTATGGTCTGCCGTTGCTAGGCGCAGTCGTCGTACGGTCACACATGTGCCACGATGTATCATTCAGTACATACGGACCAATGTGCAGTACAGTTTGTGGGTTTTGCGTACATCGGCGGACAGGTGACAGGCCGTACCACAACGTAGGCTGAGTACGTCGGCATGCGAAGGGCATTGAACATGCAAACTTCTCAACGACCAGCTTGCGAAGGCAGGGGGGAAGGGGGGGGGGGCATGTACGTCCTGCTGCTATCCACATTACAGTGTATAGCAGGAGCATGTGGAAAGTCAGCAACACCTGCAAGGTGTTTAACATGACGCGATACACAGGGGACCGGGCAGTGCGAATAGCGAACTATATTGCGAGGGTTGCGGTTAGGGAACACTACACTAATTTAACGAGTTGCATAACAATTACAGAGCAGGTTCAGCGACAACGTGCGTCAGGTTAAGGCGCAATATAGGTTAGGTTGAGGCACAATATAGGTTAGGTTAAGGCACAACATGGGTTACGTTAAGGCACAAATTGGGTTACGTTAAGGCACAACATGGGTTACGTTAAGGCACAACATGGGTTACGTTAAGGCACAAATTAGGTTACGTTAAGGCACAAATTAGGTTACGTTAAGGCACAAATTAGGTTACGTTAAGGCACAAATTAGGTTACGTTAAGGCACAAATTAGGTTACGTTAAGGCACAAATTAGGTTACGTTAAGGCACAAATTAGGTTACGTTAAGGCACAAATTAGGTTACGTTAAGGCACAAATTAGGTTACGTTAAGGCACAAATTAGGTTACGTTAAGGCACAAATTAGGTTACGTTAAGGCACAAATTAGGTTACGTTAAGGCACAAATTAGGTTACGTTAAGGCACAAATTAGGTTACGTTAAGGCACAAATTAGGTTACGTTAAGGCACAAATTAGGTTACGTTAAGGCACAAATTAGGTTACGTTAAGGCACAAATTAGGTTACGTTAAGGTACAATATGGGTTAGGTTAAGGTACAATATGGGTTAGGTTAAGGTACAATATGGGTTAGGTTAAGGTACAATATGGGTTAGGTTAAGGTACAATATGGGTTAGGTTAAGGCACAACGTAGGTTAGGTTAAGGCACAACGTAGGTTAGGTTAAGGCACAACATAGGTTAGGTTAAGGCACAACATAGGTTAGGTTAAGGCACAACATAGGTTAGGTTAAGGCACAACATAGGTTAGGTTAAGGCACAACATAGGTTAGGTTAAGGCACAACATAGGTTAGGTTAAGGCACAACATAGGTTAGGTTAAGGCACAACATAGGTTAGGTTAAGGCACAACATAGGTTAGGTTAAGGCACAACATAGGTTAGGTTAAGGCACAACGTAGGTTAGGTTAAGGCACAACGTAGGTTAGGTTAAGGCACAACGTAGGTTAGGTTAAGGCACAACGTAGGTTAGGTTAAGGCACAACGTAGGTTAGGTTAAGGCACAACGTAGGTTAGGTTAAGGCACAACGTAGGTTAGGTTAAGGCACAACGTAGGTTAGGTTAAGGCACAACGTAGGTTAGGTTAAGGCACAACGTAGGTTAGGTTAAGGCACAACGTAGGTTAGGTTAAGGCACAACGTAGGTTAGGTTAAGGCACAACGTAGGTTAGGTTAAGGCACAACGTAGGTTAGGTTAAGGCACAACGTAGGTTAGGTTAAGGCACAACGTAGGTTAGGTTAAGGCACAACGTAGGTTAGGTTAAGGCACAACGTAGGTTAGGTTAAGGCACAACGTAGGTTAGGTTAAGGCACAACGTAGGTTAGGTTAAGGCACAACGTAGGTTAGGTTAAGGCACAACGTAGGTTAGGTTAAGGCACAACGTAGGTTAGGTTAAGGCACAACGTAGGTTAGGTTAAGGCACAACATAGGTTAGGTTAAGGCACAACATAGGTTAGGTTAAGGCACAACATAGGTTAGGTTAAGGCACAACATAGGTTAGGTTAAGGCACAACATAGGTTAGGTTAAGGCACAACATAGGTTAGGTTAAGGCACAACATAGGTTAGGTTAAGGCACAACATAGGTTAGGTTAAGGCACAACATAGGTTAGGTTAAGGCACAACGTAGGTTAGGTTAAGGCACAACGTAGGTTAGGTTAAGGCACAACGTAGGTTAGGTTAAGGCACAACGTAGGTTAGGTTAAGGCACAACGTAGGTTAGGTTAAGGCACAACGTAGGTTAGGTTAAGGTACAACGTAGGTTAGGTTAAGGTACAACGTAGGTTAGGTTAAGGTACAACGTAGGTTAGGTTAAGGTACAACGTAGGTTAGGTTAAGGCACAACGTAGGTTAGGTTAAGGTACAACGTAGGTTAGGTTAAGGTACAACGTAGGTTAGGTTAAGGTACAACGTAGGTTAGGTGAAGGCGCAATGTAGGTTAGGTTAAGGTACGATATACCTTAGGTTAAGGTACAATATCGCTTAGGTTAAGGTACAATATAGCTTAGGTTAAGGTACACGTTGTAGGGAAAGGTGTATTTTGGGGGGGGAGGGGGCGGCAGGTTCGTTGATTGTGATTATCGTAAGTGCATGCCTGCGGGATCATCCGATTTGTCACGTCAGGATGCACTTGTGGCTCATGACAGGCGGCGCTCCGATTCCAAGGTTGTGGCAGATCTGTGTCTTTCATTCCTGCCATTGTTTGTGTACTGTGACAGGAGGCAGTATTGTGATGTTGGGTGCACCCCTGTGTAGGACATGTGTGGGTGTTCGTGGCTTAGCTGAGCAATGGCGGATGTCGGAAGGGTGGGATATTCTGTTTTCTGGGTGGACCTCCCGGTCTGGTTATGATAGTGTGGATTGTGTAATGTGGCGGAGAGGATGCACCGGATGTTCTTCCATGCTGGTGGTTAGATATTGTGTGTGTGCCTGTTAGAGGCAGAGAGTAGTGTGTGATAGTGTCTGGCTGACGTGTGGTTCTCATTGTGTGCAGAGTCTTTCAGCATGTATAGGGACGGTTGTATATATTATCTGTATTCTGATGGCTCTGCATCTATTACTAATCAGTGCCGTGTATACGGTTACTCTGGTTCCAGTCGAAACTGTTCTATCTCTGTACATTAGTGACACTGCGGCTC
>NW_026048093.1:7500-15000 GCF_023864345.2 Schistocerca serialis cubense | reverse complement strand
CGCGCGCTTGCCGGGAGCCCGAGCGCCCAAAGGGGCGAATCGACTCCTCCAGATATACCGCCGGGCAGCCAGCCAGGACACCGGGGCTCTGCCCAACAGACGCGAACCGAGGCCCGCGGAAGGACAGGCTGCGCACCCGGGCCGTAGGCCGGCACCCAGCGGGTCGCGACGTCCTACTAGGGGAGAAGTGCGGCCCACCGCACACCGGAACGGCCCCGCCCCGCGGCGAGTGGAAAGGCAACCGGACACGACCCCGCCGCGAATTGCTCCGCGCGGGCGGCCGGCCCCATCTGCCGAGGGCGGAGGCCAGTGGCCGGATGGGCGTGAATCTCACCCGTTCGACCTTTCGGACTTCTCACGTTTACCCCAGAACGGTTTCACGTACTTTTGAACTCTCTCTTCAAAGTTCTTTTCAACTTTCCCTCACGGTACTTGTTCGCTATCGGTCTCGTGGTCATATTTAGTCTCAGATGGAGTTTACCACCCACTTGGAGCTGCACTCTCAAGCAACCCGACTCGAAGGAGAGGTCCCGCCGACGCTCGCACCGGCCGCTACGGGCCTGGCACCCTCTACGGGCCGTGGCCTCATTCAAGTTGGACTTGGGCTCGGCGCGAGGCGTCGGGGTAGTGGACCCTCCCAAACACCACATGCCACGACAGGCGGCAGCCTGCGGGGTTCGGTGCTGGACTCTTCCCTGTTCGCTCGCCGCTACTGGGGGAATCCTTGTTAGTTTCTTTTCCTCCGCTTAGTAATATGCTTAAATTCAGCGGGTAGTCTCGCCTGCTCTGAGGTCGTTGTACGAGGTGTCGCACGCCACACCGCCAGCCGGCTGTGCACGCTACCGAGTAAGTACCGGTATGCGAACCGCCAGGCGACGGGCGCGCATCGCACGTTTAAGGAGACGCGGCCGGCCCCACAGGCGGCCACGACACTCCCAGGTCTGCGAAGCGGGGCAAACGCCGCGCGCTTCAGTATACGTAGCCGACCCTCAGCCAGACGTGGCCCGGGAACGGAATCCATGGACCGCAATGTGCGTTCGAAACGTCGATGTTCATGTGTCCTGCAGTTCACATGTCGACGCGCAATTTGCTGCGTTCTTCATCGACCCACGAGCCGAGTGATCCACCGTCCTGGGTGATCTTTTCATAGTTTCCACCATCTCTTTCGAGACAGTTGCATAGGCGGGACTGAGGCGTGTGGCGGCCCTGTTCCAGCGTTCAGTGTCCAACGGCCTCACGGCCGATGGGCGTCGTACGGCTCCACACCGGAGCGGACAGGCAGTCGGGCGAAAGTCATTCAAAACCGGCGCCAGGCGCCAGGTGCCGCAGGCCAGCCGCTCCAGCGCTTCAGCGCTCGTACCACACAACATTGCCGTTAGTTTTGAGACGAACGCGTGGTTCCGCACGCAGCGCACGGCTACTGCGAGCCGTACAGGTAGCTGCGTGTTGCGCGACACGACACGCACATCGAAAGACATGCAGTCTAGTCGGTAATGATCCTTCCGCAGGTTCACCTACGGAAACCTTGTTACGACTTTTACTTCCTCTAAATGATCAAGTTTGGTCATCTTTCCGGTAGCATCGGCAACGACAGAGTCAATGCCGCGTACCAGTCCGAAGACCTCACTAAATCATTCAATCGGTAGTAGCGACGGGCGGTGTGTACAAAGGGCAGGGACGTAATCAACGCGAGCTTATGACTCGCGCTTACTGGGAATTCCTCGTTCATGGGGAACAATTGCAAGCCCCAATCCCTAGCACGAAGGAGGTTCAGCGGGTTACCCCGACCTTTCGGCCTAGGAAGACACGCTGATTCCTTCAGTGTAGCGCGCGTGCGGCCCAGAACATCTAAGGGCATCACAGACCTGTTATTGCTCAATCTCGTGCGGCTAGAAGCCGCCTGTCCCTCTAAGAAGAAAAGTAATCGCTGACAGCACGAAGGATGTCACGCGACTAGTTAGCAGGCTAGAGTCTCGTTCGTTATCGGAATTAACCAGACAAATCGCTCCACCAACTAAGAACGGCCATGCACCACCACCCACCGAATCAAGAAAGAGCTATCAATCTGTCAATCCTTCCGGTGTCCGGGCCTGGTGAGGTTTCCCGTGTTGAGTCAAATTAAGCCGCAGGCTCCACTCCTGGTGGTGCCCTTCCGTCAATTCCTTTAAGTTTCAGCTTTGCAACCATACTTCCCCCGGAACCCAAAAGCTTTGGTTTCCCGGAGGCTGCCCGCCGAGTCATCGGAGGAACTGCGGCGGATCGCTGGCTGGCATCGTTTATGGTTAGAACTAGGGCGGTATCTGATCGCCTTCGAACCTCTAACTTTCGTTCTTGATTAATGAAAACATACTTGGCAAATGCTTTCGCTTCTGTTCGTCTTGCGACGATCCAAGAATTTCACCTCTAACGTCGCAATACGAATGCCCCCGCCTGTCCCTATTAATCATTACCTCGGGTTCCGAAAACCAACAAAATAGAACCGAGGTCCTATTCCATTATTCCATGCACACAGTATTCAGGCGGGCTTGCCTGCTTTAAGCACTCTAATTTGTTCAAAGTAAACGTGCCGGCCCACCGAGACACTCAATAAAGAGCACCCTGGTAGGATTTCAACGGGGTCCGCCTCGGGACGCACGAGCACGCACGAGGCGGTCGCACGCCTTCGGCTCGCCCCACCGGCAGGACGTCCCACGATACATGCCAGTTAAACACCGACGGGCGGTGAACCAACAGCGTGGGACACAAATCCAACTACGAGCTTTTTAACCGCAACAACTTTAATATACGCTATTGGAGCTGGAATTACCGCGGCTGCTGGCACCAGACTTGCCCTCCAATAGATACTCGTTAAAGGATTTAAAGTGTACTCATTCCGATTACGGGGCCTCGGATGAGTCCCGTATCGTTATTTTTCGTCACTACCTCCCCGTGCCGGGAGTGGGTAATTTGCGCGCCTGCTGCCTTCCTTGGATGTGGTAGCCGTTTCTCAGGCTCCCTCTCCGGAATCGAACCCTGATTCCCCGTTACCCGTTACAACCATGGTAGGCGCAGAACCTACCATCGACAGTTGATAAGGCAGACATTTGAAAGATGCGTCGCCGGTACGAGGACCGTGCGATCAGCCCAAAGTTATTCAGAGTCACCAAGGCAAACGGACCGGACGAGCCGACCGATTGGTTTTGATCTAATAAAAGCGTCCCTTCCATCTCTGGTCGGGACTCTGTTTGCATGTATTAGCTCTAGAATTACCACAGTTATCCAAGTAACGTGGGTACGATCTAAGGAACCATAACTGATTTAATGAGCCATTCGCGGTTTCACCTTAATGCGGCTTGTACTGAGACATGCATGGCTTAATCTTTGAGACAAGCATATGACTACTGGCAGGATCAACCAGGGAGCTGCGTCAACTAGAGCTGAGCAGCCGGCCGCCCGGGAGTGTGTCCCGGGGGCCCGCGCGAACACGCAAGCGTCCGCTCAATTATTCTGCAAACAGGAGGAGGCTGAGCTCCCCTGCACAACACACCTCGAAACCCTCTCAGGTCCCGGCGGCGCGCAGCGCCGTCCTAAGTACTTGGTCGGGTTCGAGAGAGGCGCAATCGCCCGGAGTTAGGCGAGTAGACGCTTTAGGTGCGACCACCCGTGCTCCCAACTGAGCTTGCCGCTGCCGACAGAAGCCCGGGAGCGTGCTGTCGTGGCATTGCCGGCGGGAGACAACACGCGCCACCTACGGTGACCGGCAGCTCCAACGCCAGCGCCACAGAAGGACAAAAGCCCCACTTGGGTGCCGAAGCGAACTCTCCCAGCACAGCGCACGCGCCAACACGTCCGCACAGCTGCGATACAAACCACCTGCGAGAACCGCTGGGGCGACCGAGCAGCAGACGGCGTCGCGGCGCCGAGCGCCGGGCGGCGGCGCATCCTCAGCGCACACAGTCCTCAATCGGACCAGCACACTGCAGATGGCCACCGCGCTTCGCACCGGGCCCGCGAGGACCTACTTTGGCCGCAAGGCGCCGCGAGCAGGGGGCGCCGGCGCGCAGCTGCGCCGCCTGCCGCGTCCGTCGGCCGGCGCGCCTGCCACTGGCCGCCCCCACCAGCCGGCTGTAGCGCGTGCGCCCACGCACCGCGCTGCCAGCACGCCGGGCGGCCCCCCCTCACCGGCCGGGGACGGTCCCACCCAGCCACCGCCGCGTATCGCCTCACACCCAGATCCCCTTTCGCGTTCGTGGGCATGGTGGGTCCCCTTTCACGTTCGTGGGCATGGTGGGTATCCCTGAAACAACCGGTTAATAGCTCGACCGATCGTCGCCAACACTGATTCACCTCTAGCGAGAACAACCGCACCACAACGGGTTACCTGTTGTTCATTTGCGTAACGTCACCAGCAAACGTAGACGTCCATCGCCATTTGCAACGAGTATTGCATGCCTGTGTCAGGTGTCACAACACACTACGTCTGCCCACATAGACGCAACAACATGTGCACGCCTCGAGAACACGTGGAAGGTAGCCCCCGTACGTATGCGGTGTCCATTGCGCGAACGACTGTCAGCCGGCCTCTGCAGGATGTCGCAGATGTGGAACGCGGTGCAACATGCTATCACGGTGTGTGAGAAGAGACGACTACGTCCGAATACACGCTCCACTACATCAACAGACTGCTCATGCTGATCGCCATCCAGGGCGTCCGTTCCTCCCACACGTCTGAATGGCGTACCACACTGCAATCCAGCTCTTATAGGGAGACGACACGTAGCTGCGTGCACAATATTTGGACTGTATGGTCTGCCGTTGCTAGGCGCAGTCGTCGTACGGTCACACATGTGCCACGATGTATCATTCAGTACATACGGACCAATGTGCAGTACAGTTTGTGGGTTTTGCGTACATCGGCGGACAGGTGACAGGCCGTACCACAACGTAGGCTGAGTACGTCGGCATGCGAAGGGCATTGAACATGCAAACTTCTCAACGACCAGCTTGCGAAGGCAGGGGGGAAGGGGGGGGGGCATGTACGTCCTGCTGCTATCCACATTACAGTGTATAGCAGGAGCATGTGGAAAGTCAGCAACACCTGCAAGGTGTTTAACATGACGCGATACACAGGGGACCGGGCAGTGCGAATAGCGAACTATATTGCGAGGGTTGCGGTTAGGCAACACTACACTAATTTAACGAGTTGCATAACAATTACAGAGCAGGTTCAGCGACAACGTGCGTCAGGTTAAGGCGCAATATAGGTTAGGTTGAGGCACAATATAGGTTAGGTTAAGGCACAACATGGGTTACGTTAAGGCACAAATTGGGTTACGTTAAGGCACAACATGGGTTACGTTAAGGCACAACATGGGTTACGTTAAGGCACAAATTAGGTTACGTTAAGGCACAAATTAGGTTACGTTAAGGCACAAATTAGGTTACATTAAGGCACAAATTAGGTTACGTTAAGGCACAAATTAGGTTACGTTAAGGCACAAATTAGGTTACGTTAAGGCACAAATTAGGTTACGTTAAGGCACAAATTAGGTTACGTTAAGGCACAAATTAGGTTACGTTAAGGCACAAATTAGGTTACGTTAAGGCACAAATTAGGTTACGTTAAGGCACAAATTAGGTTACGTTAAGGCACAAATTAGGTTACGTTAAGGCACAAATTAGGTTACGTTAAGGCACAAATTAGGTTACGTTAAGGCACAAATTAGGTTACGTTAAGGCACAAATTAGGTTACGTTAAGGCACAAATTAGGTTACGTTAAGGCACAAATTAGGTTACGTTAAGGTACAATATGGGTTAGGTTAAGGTACAATATGGGTTAGGTTAAGGTACAATATGGGTTAGGTTAAGGTACAATATGGGTTAGGTTAAGGTACAATATGGGTTAGGTTAAGGCACAACGTAGGTTAGGTTAAGGCACAACGTAGGTTAGGTTAAGGCACAACATAGGTTAGGTTAAGGCACAACATAGGTTAGGTTAAGGCACAACATAGGTTAGGTTAAGGCACAACATAGGTTAGGTTAAGGCACAACATAGGTTAGGTTAAGGCACAACATAGGTTAGGTTAAGGCACAACATAGGTTAGGTTAAGGCACAACATAGGTTAGGTTAAGGCACAACATAGGTTAGGTTAAGGCACAACATAGGTTAGGTTAAGGCACAACGTAGGTTAGGTTAAGGCACAACGTAGGTTAGGTTAAGGCACAACGTAGGTTAGGTTAAGGCACAACGTAGGTTAGGTTAAGGCACAACGTAGGTTAGGTTAAGGCACAACGTAGGTTAGGTTAAGGCACAACGTAGGTTAGGTTAAGGCACAACGTAGGTTAGGTTAAGGCACAACGTAGGTTAGGTTAAGGCACAACGTAGGTTAGGTTAAGGCACAACGTAGGTTAGGTTAAGGCACAACGTAGGTTAGGTTAAGGCACAACGTAGGTTAGGTTAAGGCACAACGTAGGTTAGGTTAAGGCACAACGTAGGTTAGGTTAAGGCACAACGTAGGTTAGGTTAAGGCACAACGTAGGTTAGGTTAAGGCACAACGTAGGTTAGGTTAAGGCACAACGTAGGTTAGGTTAAGGCACAACGTAGGTTAGGTTAAGGCACAACGTAGGTTAGGTTAAGGCACAACGTAGGTTAGGTTAAGGCACAACGTAGGTTAGGTTAAGGCACAACATAGGTTAGGTTAAGGCACAACATAGGTTAGGTTAAGGCACAACATAGGTTAGGTTAAGGCACAACATAGGTTAGGTTAAGGCACAACATAGGTTAGGTTAAGGCACAACATAGGTTAGGTTAAGGCACAACATAGGTTAGGTTAAGGCACAACATAGGTTAGGTTAAGGCACAACATAGGTTAGGTTAAGGCACAACGTAGGTTAGGTTAAGGCACAACGTAGGTTAGGTTAAGGCACAACGTAGGTTAGGTTAAGGCACAACGTAGGTTAGGTTAAGGTACAACGTAGGTTAGGTTAAGGTACAACGTAGGTTAGGTTAAGGTACAACGTAGGTTAGGTTAAGGTACAACGTAGGTTAGGTTAAGGTACAACGTAGGTTAGGTTAAGGTACAACGTAGGTTAGGTTAAGGTACAACGTAGGTTAGGTTAAGGTACAACGTAGGTTAGGTGAAGGCGCAATGTAGGTTAGGTTAAGGTACGATATACCTTAGGTTAAGGTACAATATCGCTTAGGTTAAGGTACAATATAGCTTAGGTTAAGGTACACGTTGTAGGGAAAGGTGTATTTTGGGGGGGGAGGGGGCGGCAGGTTCGTTGATAGTGATTATCGTAAGTGCATGCCTGCGGGATCATCCGATTTGTCACGTCAGGATGCACTTGTGGCTCATGACAGGCGGCGCTCCGATTCCAAGGTTGTGGCAGATCTGTGTCTTTCATTCCTGCCATTGTTTGTGTACTGTGACAGGAGGCAGTATTGTGATGTTGGGTGCACCCCTGTGTAGGACATGTGTGGGTGTTCGTGGCTTAGCTGAGCAATGGCGGATGTCGG
>NW_026048092.1:62500-67500 GCF_023864345.2 Schistocerca serialis cubense | reverse complement strand
AGGGCAGGGACGTAATCAACGCGAGCTTATGACTCGCGCTTACTGGGAATTCCTCGTTCATGGGGAACAATTGCAAGCCCCAATCCCTAGCACGAAGGAGGTTCAGCGGGTTACCCCGACCTTTCGGCCTAGGAAGACACGCTGATTCCTTCAGTGTAGCGCGCGTGCGGCCCAGAACATCTAAGGGCATCACAGACCTGTTATTGCTCAATCTCGTGCGGCTAGAAGCCGCCTGTCCCTCTAAGAAGAAAAGTAATCGCTGACAGCACGAAGGATGTCACGCGACTAGTTAGCAGGCTAGAGTCTCGTTCGTTATCGGAATTAACCAGACAAATCGCTCCACCAACTAAGAACGGCCATGCACCACCACCCACCGAATCAAGAAAGAGCTATCAATCTGTCAATCCTTCCGGTGTCCGGGCCTGGTGAGGTTTCCCGTGTTGAGTCAAATTAAGCCGCAGGCTCCACTCCTGGTGGTGCCCTTCCGTCAATTCCTTTAAGTTTCAGCTTTGCAACCATACTTCCCCCGGAACCCAAAAGCTTTGGTTTCCCGGAGGCTGCCCGCCGAGTCATCGGAGGAACTGCGGCGGATCGCTGGCTGGCATCGTTTATGGTTAGAACTAGGGCGGTATCTGATCGCCTTCGAACCTCTAACTTTCGTTCTTGATTAATGAAAACATACTTGGCAAATGCTTTCGCTTCTGTTCGTCTTGCGACGATCCAAGAATTTCACCTCTAACGTCGCAATACGAATGCCCCCGCCTGTCCCTATTAATCATTACCTCGGGTTCCGAAAACCAACAAAATAGAACCGAGGTCCTATTCCATTATTCCATGCACACAGTATTCAGGCGGGCTTGCCTGCTTTAAGCACTCTAATTTGTTCAAAGTAAACGTGCCGGCCCACCGAGACACTCACTCAAGAGCACCCTGGTAGGATTGCAACGGGGTCCGCCTCGGGACGCACGAGCACGCACGAGGCGCGTCGCACGCCTTCGGCTCGCCCCACCGGCAGGACGTCCCCACGATACATGCCAGTTAAACACCGACGGGCGGTGAACCAACAGCGTGGGACACAAATCCAACTACGAGCTTTTTAACCGCAACAACTTTAATATACGCTATTGGAGCTGGAATTACCGCGGCTGCTGGCACCAGACTTGCCCTCCAATAGATACTCGTTAAAGGATTTAAAGTGTACTCATTCCGATTACGGGGCCTCGGATGAGTCCCGTATCGTTATTTTTCGTCACTACCTCCCCGTGCCGGGAGTGGGTAATTTGCGCGCCTGCTGCCTTCCTTGGATGTGGTAGCCGTTTCTCAGGCTCCCTCTCCGGAATCGAACCCTGATTCCCCGTTACCCGTTACAACCATGGTAGGCGCAGAACCTACCATCGACAGTTGATAAGGCAGACATTTGAAAGATGCGTCGCCGGTACGAGGACCGTGCGATCAGCCCAAAGTTATTCAGAGTCACCAAGGCAAACGGACCGGACGAGCCGACCGATTGGTTTTGATCTAATAAAAGCGTCCCTTCCATCTCTGGTCGGGACTCTGTTTGCATGTATTAGCTCTAGAATTACCACAGTTATCCAAGTAACGTGGGTACGATCTAAGGAACCATAACTGATTTAATGAGCCATTCGCGGTTTCACCTTAATGCGGCTTGTACTGAGACATGCATGGCTTAATCTTTGAGACAAGCATATGACTACTGGCAGGATCAACCAGGGAGCTGCGTCAACTAGAGCTGAGCAGCCGGCCGCCCGGGAGTGTGTCCCGGGGGCCCGCGCGAACACGCAAGCGTCCGCTCAATTATTCTGCAAACAGGAGGAGGCTGCGCTCCCCTGCACCATACACCTCGAAACCCTCTCAGGTCCCGGCGGCGCGCAGCGCCGTCCTAAGTACTTGGTCGGGTTCGAGAGAGGCGCAATCGCCCGGAGTTTGGCGAGTAGACGCTTTAGGTGCGACCACCCGTGCTCCCAACTGAGCTTGCCGCTGCCGACAGAGGCCCGGGAGCGTGCTGTCGTGGCATTGCCGGCGGGAGACAACACGCGCCACCTACGGTGACCGGCAGCTCCAACGCCAGCGCCACAGAAGGACAAAAGCCCCACTTGGGTGCCGAAGCGAACTCTCCCAGCACAGCGCACGCGCCAACACGTCCGCACAGCTGCGATACAAACCACCTGCGAGAACCGCAGAGGCGACCGAGCAGCAGACGGCGTCGCGGCGCCGAGCGCCGGGCGGCGGCGCATCCTCAGCGCACACAGTCCTCAATCGGACCAGCACACTGCAGATGTCCACCGCGCTTCGCACCGGGCCCGCGAGGACCTACTTTGGCCGCACGGCGCCGCGTGCAGGGTGCGCCGGCGCGCAGCTGCGCCGCCTGCCGCCTCCGTCGGCCGGCGCGCCTGCCAGTGGCCGCCCCCACCAGCCGGCTGTAGCGCGTGCGCCCACGCACCGCGCGGCCAGCACGCCGGGCGGCCCCCCCTCACCGGCCGGGGCCGGTCCCACCCAGCCACCGCCGCGTATCGCTTCACACCCACATGCCATTCACGTTCGTGGGCATGGTGGGTATCGCTGAAACAACCGGTTGGTAGCTCAACCGATCGTCGCCATCACTGATTCACCTCTAGCGAGAACAACCGCACCACAACGGTTTACCAGTTGTTCATTTGCGTAACGTCACCAGCAAACGTAGGCGTCCATCGCCATTTGCAAATTCAACGATTGTTGCATGCCTGTGTCAGGTGTCACGACACACTATGTCTGCCCACATACACGCAACAACATGTGCACGCTTCGCAAACACGTGGAAGGTGGCCCCCCGTACGTATGCGATGTCCATTGCGCAAACGACTGTCAACCGGCCTCTGTCGCATGTCGCAGATGTGGAACGCAGTGCACCATGCTATCACGGTGTGTGAGAAGAGACGACAACGTCTGACAACACGCGCCACTACATCAACAGACGGCTCATGCTGATCGCCATCCAGGGCATACCACACTGCACTCCAGCTCTTATAGGGAGACGACACGTAGCTGCGTGCACAACATTTGGACCGCATGGTTCGCCGTTGTTGGCGCAGTCGTTGTACGGTCACATGTACCACGATGTATCATTCAGTACATGAGGACCAATGTGCAGTACAGTGTGTGATTTGGAGGTACAACATCAGCGGACAGTTGACACAGGCCGTACCACAGCGTAGGCGCAGTGCTTCGCCATGCGAATGCCAATGAACAACTGCGAAGGGCATTGAGCATGTACGTCCTGCTGCCATCCACATTACAGTGTATCGCTGCAAGGTGTTTAACATGAAGCGATACACTGGGGACCGGGCAGTGCGAGTAGCAAACTATATTGCGGGGGTTGCAGTTAGGCAACACTACACTAATTTAACGCGTCGTATGACAATTACAGAGCAGGTTAAGGCCCAACGTGTGTTGGGTTAAGGCCCAACGTGTGTTGGGTTAAGGCCCAACGTGTGTTGGGTTAAGGCCCAACGTGTGTTGGGTTAAGGCCCAACGTGTGTTGGGTTAAGGCCCAACGTGTGTTGGGTTAAGGCCCAACGTGTGTTGGGTTAAGGCCCAACGTGTGTTGGGTTACAGCACAATATGGGTTACGTTAAGGGGCAATGTGGGTTACGTTAAGGGGCAATGTGGGTTACGTTAAGGCGCAATATAGGTTACGTTAAGGCGCAATATAGGTTACGTTAAGGCGCAATATAGGTTACGTTAAGGCGCAATATAGGTTACGTTAAGGCGCAATATAGGTTACGTTAAGGCGCAATATAGGTTACGTTAAGGCGCAATATAGGTTACGTTAAGGCGCAATATAGGTTACGTTAAGGCGCAATATAGGTTACGTTAAGGCGCAATATAGGTTACGTTAAGGCGCAATATAGGTTACGTTAAGGCGCAATATAGGTTACGTTAAGGCGCAATATAGGTTACATTAAGGCGCAATATAGGTTACATTAAGGCGCAATATAGGTTACATTAAGGCGCAATATAGGTTACATTAAGGCGCAATATAGGTTAGGTTAAAACACGACATAGGTTAGGTTAAGGCACGACATAGGTTAGGTTAAGGCACGACATAGGTTAGGTTAAGGCACGACATAGGTTAGGTTAAGGCACGACATAGGTTAGGTTAAGGCACGACATAGGTTAGGTTAAGGCACGACATAGGTTAGGTTAAGGCACGACATAGGTTAGGTTAAGGCACGACATAGGTTAGGTTAAGGCACGACATAGGTTAGGTTAAGGCACGACATAGGTTAGGTTAAGGCACGACATAGGTTAGGTTAAGGCACGACATAGGTTAGGTTAAGGCACGACATAGGTTAGGTTAAGGCACGACATAGGTTAGGTTAAGGCACGACATAGGTTAGGTTAAGGCACGACATAGGTTAGGTTAAGGCACGACATAGGTTAGGTTAAGGCACGACATAGGTTAGGTTAAGGCACGACATAGGTTAGGTTAAGGCACGACATAGGTTAGGTTAAGGCACGACATAGGTTAGGTTAAGGCACGACATAGGTTAGGTTAAGGCACGACATAGGTTAGGTTAAGGTACGACATAGGTTAGGTTAAGGTACGACATAGGTTAGGTTAAGGTACGACATAGGTTAGGTTAAGGTACGACATAGGTTAGGTTAAGGTACGACATAGGTTAGGTTAAGGTACGACATAGGTTAGGTTAAGGTACGACATAGGTTAGGTTAAGGTACGACATAGGTTAGGTTAAGGTACGACATAGGTTAGGTTAAGGTACGACATAGGTTAGGTTAAGGTACGACATAGGTTAGGTTAAGGTACGACATAGGTTAGGTTAAGGTACGACATAGGTTAGGTTAAGGTACGACATAGGTTAGGTTAAGGTACACATTGTTGTAAGGAAAGGTTTAATGGGGGGGGGGGGGCGGCGGCCGGTTTGTTGATTGTGATTATAGTACGTGGATGCCTGCGGTATCATCTGATTTGCCACGTCAGG
>NW_026048092.1:50000-55000 GCF_023864345.2 Schistocerca serialis cubense | reverse complement strand
CGAATCAAGAAAGAGCTATCAATCTGTCAATCCTTCCGGTGTCCGGGCCTGGTGAGGTTTCCCGTGTTGAGTCAAATTAAGCCGCAGGCTCCACTCCTGGTGGTGCCCTTCCGTCAATTCCTTTAAGTTTCAGCTTTGCAACCATACTTCCCCCGGAACCCAAAAGCTTTGGTTTCCCGGAGGCTGCCCGCCGAGTCATCGGAGGAACTGCGGCGGATCGCTGGCTGGCATCGTTTATGGTTAGAACTAGGGCGGTATCTGATCGCCTTCGAACCTCTAACTTTCGTTCTTGATTAATGAAAACATACTTGGCAAATGCTTTCGCTTCTGTTCGTCTTGCGACGATCCAAGAATTTCACCTCTAACGTCGCAATACGAATGCCCCCGCCTGTCCCTATTAATCATTACCTCGGGTTCCGAAAACCAACAAAATAGAACCGAGGTCCTATTCCATTATTCCATGCACACAGTATTCAGGCGGGCTTGCCTGCTTTAAGCACTCTAATTTGTTCAAAGTAAACGTGCCGGCCCACCGAGACACTCACTCAAGAGCACCCTGGTAGGATTGCAACGGGGTCCGCCTCGGGACGCACGAGCACGCACGAGGCGCGTCGCACGCCTTCAGCTCGCCCCACCGGCAGGACGTCCCACGATACATGCCAGTTAAACACCGACGGGCGGTGAACCAACAGCGTGGGACACAAATCCAACTACGAGCTTTTTAACCGCAACAACTTTAATATACGCTATTGGAGCTGGAATTACCGCGGCTGCTGGCACCAGACTTGCCCTCCAATAGATACTCGTTAAAGGATTTAAAGTGTACTCATTCCGATTACGGGGCCTCGGATGAGTCCCGTATCGTTATTTTTCGTCACTACCTCCCCGTGCCGGGAGTGGGTAATTTGCGCGCCTGCTGCCTTCCTTGGATGTGGTAGCCGTTTCTCAGGCTCCCTCTCCGGAATCGAACCCTGATTCCCCGTTACCCGTTACAACCATGGTAGGCGCAGAACCTACCATCGACAGTTGATAAGGCAGACATTTGAAAGATGCGTCGCCGGTACGAGGACCGTGCGATCAGCCCAAAGTTATTCAGAGTCACCAAGGCAAACGGACCGGACGAGCCGACCGATTGGTTTTGATCTAATAAAAGCGTCCCTTCCATCTCTGGTCGGGACTCTGTTTGCATGTATTAGCTCTAGAATTACCACAGTTATCCAAGTAACGTGGGTACGATCTAAGGAACCATAACTGATTTAATGAGCCATTCGCGGTTTCACCTTAATGCGGCTTGTACTGAGACATGCATGGCTTAATCTTTGAGACAAGCATATGACTACTGGCAGGATCAACCAGGGAGCTGCGTCAACTAGAGCTGAGCAGCCGGCCGCCCGGGAGTGTGTCCCGGGGGCCCGCGCGAACACGCAAGCGTCCGCTCAATTATTCTGCAAACAGGAGGAGGCTGAGCTCCCCTGCACCATACACCTCGAAACCCTCTCAGGTCCCGGCGGCGCGCAGCGCCGTCCTAAGTACTTGGTCGGGTTCGAGAGAGGCGCAATCGCCCGGGGTTTGGCGAGTAGACGCTTTAGGTGCGACCACCCGTGCTCCCAACTGAGCTTGCCACTGCCGACAGAGGCCCGGGAGCGTGCTGTCGTGGCATTGCCGGCGGGAGACAACACGCGCCACCTACGGTGACCGGCAGCTCCAACGCCAGCGCCACAGAAGGACAAAAGCCCCACTTGGGTGCCGAAGCGAACTCTCCCAGCACAGCGCACGCGCCAACACGTCCGCACAGCTGCGATACAAACCACCTGCGAGAACCGCAGAGGCGACCGAGCAGCAGACGGCGTCGCGGCGCCGAGCGCCGGGCGGCGGCGCATCCTCAGCGCACACAGTCCTCAATCGGACCAGCACACTGCAGATGTCCACCGCGCTTCGCACCGGGCCCGCGAGGACCTACTTTGGCCGCACGGCGCCGCGTGCAGGGTGCGCCGGCGCGCAGCTGCGCCGCCTGCCGCCTCCGTCGGCCGGCGCGCCTGCCACTGGCCGCCCCCACCAGCCGGCTGTAGCGCGTGCGCCCACGCACCGCGCGGCCAGCACGCCGGGAGGCCCCCCCTCACCGGCCGGGGACGGTCCCACCCAGCCACCGCCGCGTATCGCTTCACACCCAGATGCCATTCACGTTCGTGGGCATGGTGGGTATCGCTGGAACAACCGGTTGGTAGCTCAACCGATCGTCGCCATCACTGATTCACCTCTAGCGAGAACAACCGCACCACAACGGTTTACCAGTTGTTCATTTGCGTAACGTCACCAGCAAACGTAGGCGTCCATCGCCATTTGCAAATTCAACGATTGTTGCATGCCTGTGTCAGGTGTCACGACACACTATGTCTGCCCACATACACGCAACAACATGTGCACGCTTCGCGAACACGTGGAAGGTGGCCCCCGTACGTATGCGATGTCCATTGCGCGAACGACTGTCAACCGGCCTCTGTCGCATGTCGCAGATGTGGAACGCAGTGCACCATGCTATCACGGTGTGTGAGAAGAGACGACTACGTCTGACAACACGCGCCACTACATCAACAGACGGCTCATGCTGATCGCCATCCAGGGCATACCACACTGCAATCCAGCTCTTATAGGGAGACGACACGTAGCTGAGTGCACAACATTTGGACCGCATGGTTCGCCGTTGTTGGCGCAGTCGTTGTACGGTCACATGTACCACGATGTATCATTCAGTACATGAGGACCAATGTGCAGTACAGTGTGTGATTTGGACGTACAACATCAGCGGACAGTTGACACAGGCCGTACCACAGCGTAGGCTAAGTGCTTCGCCATGCGAATGCCAATGAACAACTGCAAATGCCAATGAACAACTGCAAAGGGCATTGAGCATGTACGTCCTGCTGCCATCCACATTACAGTGTATAGCTGCAAGGTGTTTAACATGAAGCGATACACTGGGGACCGGGCAGTGCGAGTAGCAAACTATATTGCGGGGGTTGCAGTTAGGCAACACTACACTAATTTAACGCGTCGTATGACAATTACAGAGCAGGTTAAGGCCCAACGTGTGTTGGGTTAAGGCCCAACGTGTGTTGGGTTAAGGCCCAACGTGTGTTGGGTTAAGGCCCAACGTGTGTTGGGTTAAGGCCCAACGTGTGTTGGGTTAAGGCCCAACGTGTGTTGGGTTAAGGCCCAACGTGTGTTGGGTTAAGGCCCAACGTGTGTTGGGTTAAGGCCCAACGTGTGTTGGGTTAAGGCCCAACGTGTGTTGGGTTAAGGCCCAACGTGTGTTGGGTTAAGGCCCAACGTGTGTTGGGTTAAGGCCCAACGTGTGTTGGGTTAAGGCCCAACGTGTGTTGGGTTAAGGCCCAACGTGTGTTGGGTTAAGGCCCAACGTGTGTTGGGTTAAGGCCCAACATAGGTTGGGTTAAGGCCCAACATAGGTTGGGTTAAGGCCCAACATAGGTTGGGTTAAGGCGCAACATAGGTTGGGTTAAGGCGCAACATAGGTTGGGTTAAGGCGCAACATAGGTTGGGTTAAGGCGCAACATAGGTTGGGTTAAGGCGCAACATAGGTTGGGTTAAGGCGCAACATAGGTTGGGTTAAGGCGCAACATAGGTTGGGTTAAGGCGCAACATAGGTTAGGTTAAGGCGCAACATAGGTTAGGTTAAGGCGCAACATAGGTTAGGTTAAGGCGCAACATAGGTTAGGTTAAGGCGCAACATAGGTTAGGTTAAGGCGCAACATAGGTTAGGTTAAGGCGCAACATAGGTTAGGTTAAGGCGCAACATAGGTTAGGTTAAGGCGCAACATAGGTTAGGTTAAGGCGCAACATAGGTTAGGTTAAGGCGCAACATAGGTTAGGTTAAGGCGCAACATAGGTTAGGTTAAGGCGCAACATAGGTTAGGTTAAGGCGCAACATAGGTTAGGTTAAGGCGCAACATAGGTTAGGTTAAGGCGCAACATAGGTTAGGTTAAGGCGCAACATAGGTTAGGTTAAGGCGCAACATAGGTTAGGTTAAGGCGCAACATAGGTTAGGTTAAGGCGCAACATAGGTTAGGTTAAGGCGCAACATAGGTTAGGTTAAGGCGCAACATAGGTTAGGTTAAGGCGCAACATAGGTTAGGTTGAGGCACAATATAGGTTAGGTTGAGGTACCGTATAGGTTAGGTTAAGGTACAGTATAGTTTAGGTTAAGGTACAGTATAGTTTAGGTTAAGGTACAGTATAGTTTAGGTTAAGGTACAGTATAGTTTAGGTTAAGGTACAGTATAGTTTAGGTTAAGGTACAGTATAGTTTAGGTTAAGGTACAGTATAGTTTAGGTTAAGGTACACATTGTTGTATGGAAAGGTGTAATGGGGGGGGGGGGGGGGGCGGCCGGTCGGTTTGTTGATTGTGATTATAGTAAGTGGATGCCTGCGGCATCATCTGATTTGCCACGTCAGGATGCACCTTTGGCTCATGACAGGCGGCGCTCCGATTCCATGCTTGTGGCAGACCTGTGTCTTTCATTCCTGCCATTGTTTGTGTGCTGTGAGAGGAGGCAGTATTGTGATGTTGGGTGCACCCCTGTGTAGGACATGTGTGGGTGTTGGTGGCTTAGCTGAGCAATGGTGGTTGTCGGGGGGGTGGGATATTCCGTTTTCTGAGTGGACCTCCCAGTCTGGTTATGACAGTGTGGATTGTCTCATGTGGCGGAGAGGATGCACTGGGTGTTGTTCCATGCTGGTGCTTACATATTGTCTGTGTGCGTGTTACAGGCGGAGAGTAGTGCGTGATAAGAGTGTGTGGCTGCCGTGTGGTTGTGATTGTGAGCAGAGTCTTTCAGCATGTATACGGACAGTTGTATATATTATCTGTATTCTGATGGGTCTATGTATTACTAATCAGCGCCGTGTATACGTTTAATCCGGTTCCAGTCGAAACTGTTGTATCTCTGTACATTAGTGACACGGCGAGCGCGCTATGTAGCT
>NW_026048092.1:37500-42500 GCF_023864345.2 Schistocerca serialis cubense | reverse complement strand
CTCAAGAGCACCCTGGTAGGATTGCAACGGGGTCCGCCTCGGGACGCACGAGCACGCACGAGGCGCGTCGCACGCCTTCAGCTCGCCCCACCGGCAGGACGTCCCACGATACATGCCAGTTAAACACCGACGGGCGGTGAACCAACAGCGTGGGACACAAATCCAACTACGAGCTTTTTAACCGCAACAACTTTAATATACGCTATTGGAGCTGGAATTACCGCGGCTGCTGGCACCAGACTTGCCCTCCAATAGATACTCGTTAAAGGATTTAAAGTGTACTCATTCCGATTACGGGGCCTCGGATGAGTCCCGTATCGTTATTTTTCGTCACTACCTCCCCGTGCCGGGAGTGGGTAATTTGCGCGCCTGCTGCCTTCCTTGGATGTGGTAGCCGTTTCTCAGGCTCCCTCTCCGGAATCGAACCCTGATTCCCCGTTACCCGTTACAACCATGGTAGGCGCAGAACCTACCATCGACAGTTGATAAGGCAGACATTTGAAAGATGCGTCGCCGGTACGAGGACCGTGCGATCAGCCCAAAGTTATTCAGAGTCACCAAGGCAAACGGACCGGACGAGCCGACCGATTGGTTTTGATCTAATAAAAGCGTCCCTTCCATCTCTGGTCGGGACTCTGTTTGCATGTATTAGCTCTAGAATTACCACAGTTATCCAAGTAACGTGGGTACGATCTAAGGAACCATAACTGATTTAATGAGCCATTCGCGGTTTCACCTTAATGCGGCTTGTACTGAGACATGCATGGCTTAATCTTTGAGACAAGCATATGACTACTGGCAGGATCAACCAGGGAGCTGCGTCAACTAGAGCTGAGCAGCCGGCCGCCCGGGAGTGTGTCCCGGGGGCCCGCGCGAACACGCAAGCGTCCGCTCAATTATTCTGCAAACAGGAGGAGGCTGAGCTCCCCTGCACCATACACCTCGAAACCCTCTCAGGTCCCGGCGGCGCGCAGCGCCGTCCTAAGTACTTGGTCGGGTTCGAGAGAGGCGCAATCGCCCGGGGTTTGGCGAGTAGACGCTTTAGGTGCGACCACCCGTGCTCCCAACTGAGCTTGCCGCTGCCGACAGAGGCCCGGGAGCGTGCTGTCGTGGCATTGCCGGCGGGAGACAACACGCGCCACCTACGGTGACCGGCAGCTCCAACGCCAGCGCCACAGAAGGACAAAAGCCCCACTTGGGTGCCGAAGCGAACTCTCCCAGCACAGCGCACGCGCCAACACGTCCGCACAGCTGCGATACAAACCACCTGCGAGAACCGCAGAGGCGACCGAGCAGCAGACGGCGTCGCGGCGCCGAGCGCCGGGCGGCGGCGCATCCTCAGCGCACACAGTCCTCAATCGGACCAGCACACTGCAGATGTCCACCGCGCTTCGCACCGGGCCCGCGAGGACCTACTTTGGCCGCACGGCGCCGCGTGCAGGGTGCGCCGGCGCGCAGCTGCGCCGCCTGCCGCCTCCGTCGGCCGGCGCGCCTGCCACTGGCCGCCCCCACCAGCCGGCTGTAGCGCGTGCGCCCACGCACCGCGCGGCCAGCACGCCGGGAGGCCCCCCCTCACCGGCCGGGGACGGTCCCACCCAGCCACCGCCGCGTATCGCTTCACACCCAGATGCCATTCACGTTCGTGGGCATGGTGGGTATCGCTGGAACAACCGGTTGGTAGCTCAACCGATCGTCGCCATCACTGATTCACCTCTAGCGAGAACAACCGCACCACAACGGTTTACCAGTTGTTCATTTGCGTAACGTCACCAGCAAACGTAGGCGTCCATCGCCATTTGCAAATTCAACGATTGTTGCATGCCTGTGTCAGGTGTCACGACACACTATGTCTGCCCACATACACGCAACAACATGTGCACGCTTCGCGAACACGTGGAAGGTGGCCCCCGTACGTATGCGATGTCCATTGCGCGAACGACTGTCAACCGGCCTCTGTCGCATGTCGCAGATGTGGAACGCAGTGCACCATGCTATCACGGTGTGTGAGAAGAGACGACTACGTCTGACAACACGCGCCACTACATCAACAGACGGCTCATGCTGATCGCCATCCAGGGCATACCACACTGCAATCCAGCTCTTATAGGGAGACGACACGTAGCTGAGTGCACAACATTTGGACCGCATGGTTCGCCGTTGTTGGCGCAGTCGTTGTACGGTCACATGTACCACGATGTATCATTCAGTACATGAGGACCAATGTGCAGTACAGTGTGTGATTTGGACGTACAACATCAGCGGACAGTTGACACAGGCCGTACCACAGCGTAGGCTAAGTGCTTCGCCATGCGAATGCCAATGAACAACTGCAAATGCCAATGAACAACTGCAAAGGGCATTGAGCATGTACGTCCTGCTGCCATCCACATTACAGTGTATAGCTGCAAGGTGTTTAACATGAAGCGATACACTGGGGACCGGGCAGTGCGAGTAGCAAACTATATTGCGGGGGTTGCAGTTAGGCAACACTACACTAATTTAACGCGTCGTATGACAATTACAGAGCAGGTTAAGGCCCAACGTGTGTTGGGTTAAGGCCCAACGTGTGTTGGGTTAAGGCCCAACGTGTGTTGGGTTAAGGCCCAACGTGTGTTGGGTTAAGGCCCAACGTGTGTTGGGTTAAGGCCCAACGTGTGTTGGGTTAAGGCCCAACGTGTGTTGGGTTAAGGCCCAACGTGTGTTGGGTTAAGGCCCAACGTGTGTTGGGTTAAGGCCCAACGTGTGTTGGGTTAAGGCCCAACGTGTGTTGGGTTAAGGCCCAACGTGTGTTGGGTTAAGGCCCAACGTGTGTTGGGTTAAGGCCCAACGTGTGTTGGGTTAAGGCCCAACGTGTGTTGGGTTAAGGCCCAACGTGTGTTGGGTTAAGGCCCAACGTGTGTTGGGTTAAGGCCCAACATAGGTTGGGTTAAGGCGCAACATAGGTTGGGTTAAGGCGCAACATAGGTTGGGTTAAGGCGCAACATAGGTTGGGTTAAGGCGCAACATAGGTTGGGTTAAGGCGCAACATAGGTTGGGTTAAGGCGCAACATAGGTTGGGTTAAGGCGCAACATAGGTTGGGTTAAGGCGCAACATAGGTTGGGTTAAGGCGCAACATAGGTTAGGTTAAGGCGCAACATAGGTTAGGTTAAGGCGCAACATAGGTTAGGTTAAGGCGCAACATAGGTTAGGTTAAGGCGCAACATAGGTTAGGTTAAGGCGCAACATAGGTTAGGTTAAGGCGCAACATAGGTTAGGTTAAGGCGCAACATAGGTTAGGTTAAGGCGCAACATAGGTTAGGTTAAGGCGCAACATAGGTTAGGTTAAGGCGCAACATAGGTTAGGTTAAGGCGCAACATAGGTTAGGTTAAGGCGCAACATAGGTTAGGTTAAGGCGCAACATAGGTTAGGTTAAGGCGCAACATAGGTTAGGTTAAGGCGCAACATAGGTTAGGTTAAGGCGCAACATAGGTTAGGTTAAGGCGCAACATAGGTTAGGTTAAGGCGCAACATAGGTTAGGTTAAGGCGCAACATAGGTTAGGTTAAGGCGCAACATAGGTTAGGTTAAGGCGCAACATAGGTTAGGTTAAGGCGCAACATAGGTTAGGTTAAGGCGCAACATAGGTTAGGTTAAGGCGCAACATAGGTTAGGTTAAGGCGCAACATAGGTTAGGTTGAGGCACAATATAGGTTAGGTTGAGGTACCGTATAGGTTAGGTTAAGGTACAGTATAGTTTAGGTTAAGGTACAGTATAGTTTAGGTTAAGGTACAGTATAGTTTAGGTTAAGGTACAGTATAGTTTAGGTTAAGGTACAGTATAGTTTAGGTTAAGGTACACATTGTTGTATGGAAAGGTGTAATGGGGGGGGGGGGGGGCGGCCGGTCGGTTTGTTGATTGTGATTATAGTAAGTGGATGCCTGCGGCATCATCTGATTTGCCACGTCAGGATGCACCTTTGGCTCATGACAGGCGGCGCTCCGATTCCATGCTTGTGGCAGACCTGTGTCTTTCATTCCTGCCATTGTTTGTGTGCTGTGAGAGGAGGCAGTATTGTGATGTTGGGTGCACCCCTGTGTAGGACATGTGTGGGTGTTGGTGGCTTAGCTGAGCAATGGTGGTTGTCGGGGGGGTGGGATATTCCGTTTTCTGAGTGGACCTCCCATCTGGTTATGACAGTGTGGATTGTCTCATGTGGCGGAGAGGATGCACTGGGTGTTGTTCCATGCTGGTGCTTACATATTGTCTGTGTGCGTGTTACAGGCGGAGAGTAGTGCGTGATAAGAGTGTGTGGCTGCCGTGTGGTTGTGATTGTGAGCAGAGTCTTTCAGCATGTATACGGACAGTTGTATATATTATCTGTATTCTGATGGGTCTATGTATTACTAATCAGCGCCGTGTATACGTTTAATCCGGTTCCAGTCGAAACTGTTGTATCTCTGTACATTAGTGACACGGCGAGCGCGCTATGTAGCTACTCGTCTCGGCAGCTTCCACCGGTGTATGGCAAATGATTATAAGCAATGAGTCGAGTCGTCAATACCGATAGTGTGACGTCACATGTCTGGGGTGGGGGACGCTGCGCCCTTCCGGTGGGTCATGGCCTAGAAAGACGCTCCCCACGCAGGGGGGCTTGGACTGTCATAAACTCTTCCGAGTAATATACTTGCCGTACGTTTTTGCGACTGCGAGTGCAACGCCCACCGGTACCGACATGGATGGAGCGCCTCCTAGCTGACCGCTCAGCATCGGCATTCGTACAGAGAGCAACGCGATCGCGTCTCTAGCTCGTAACTGGTACAGCTCGCAGCTCATGTATAGGGACAGCGGGAATGTCGCATATTGGACATAACTCTTCATGAAACGCAAGTTATAGGGGTGGATTGCACATTGCGACTGCGGGAAAAGTCCGCCGTTCATCCGCTGGAGTTGCGAGTTGGGCGGTTAGGGTGGGGCGCCGGTGGAGTGATTGCCGGTCGACGATTTCGTGCGGCAGAGGCG
>NW_026048092.1:27500-30000 GCF_023864345.2 Schistocerca serialis cubense | reverse complement strand
CCGTGCGATCAGCCCAAAGTTATTCAGAGTCACCAAGGCAAACGGACCGGACGAGCCGACCGATTGGTTTTGATCTAATAAAAGCGTCCCTTCCATCTCTGGTCGGGACTCTGTTTGCATGTATTAGCTCTAGAATTACCACAGTTATCCAAGTAACGTGGGTACGATCTAAGGAACCATAACTGATTTAATGAGCCATTCGCGGTTTCACCTTAATGCGGCTTGTACTGAGACATGCATGGCTTAATCTTTGAGACAAGCATATGACTACTGGCAGGATCAACCAGGGAGCTGCGTCAACTAGAGCTGAGCAGCCGGCCGCCCGGGAGTGTGTCCCGGGGGCCCGCGCGAACACGCAAGCGTCCGCTCAATTATTCTGCAAACAGGAGGAGGCTGAGCTCCCCTGCACCATACACCTCGAAACCCTCTCAGGTCCCGGCGGCGCGCAGCGCCGTCCTAAGTACTTGGTCGGGTTCGAGAGAGGCGCAATCGCCCGGGGTTTGGCGAGTAGACGCTTTAGGTGCGACCACCCGTGCTCCCAACTGAGCTTGCCGCTGCCGACAGAGGCCCGGGAGCGTGCTGTCGTGGCATTGCCGGCGGGAGACAACACGCGCCACCTACGGTGACCGGCAGCTCCAACGCCAGCGCCACAGAAGGACAAAAGCCCCACTTGGGTGCCGAAGCGAACTCTCCCAGCACAGCGCACGCGCCAACACGTCCGCACAGCTGCGATACAAACCACCTGCGAGAACCGCAGAGGCGACCGAGCAGCAGACGGCGTCGCGGCGCCGAGCGCCGGGCGGCGGCGCATCCTCAGCGCACACAGTCCTCAATCGGACCAGCACACTGCAGATGTCCACCGCGCTTCGCACCGGGCCCGCGAGGACCTACTTTGGCCGCACGGCGCCGCGTGCAGGGTGCGCCGGCGCGCAGCTGCGCCGCCTGCCGCCTCCGTCGGCCGGCGCGCCTGCCAGTGGCCGCCCCCACCAGCCGGCTGTAGCGCGTGCGCCCACGCACCGCGCGGCCAGCACGCCGGGCGGCCCCCCCTCACCGGCCGGGGCCGGTCCCACCCAGCCACCGCCGCGTATCGCTTCACACCCACATGCCATTCACGTTCGTGGGCATGGTGGGTATCGCTGAAACAACCGGTTGGTAGCTCAACCGATCGTCGCCATCACTGATTCACCTCTAGCGAGAACAACCGCACCACAACGGTTTACCAGTTGTTCATTTGCGTAACGTCACCAGCAAACGTAGGCGTCCATCGCCATTTGCAAATTCAACGATTGTTGCATGCCTGTGTCAGGTGTCACGACACACTATGTCTGCCCACATACACGCAACAACATGTGCACGCTTCGCAAACACGTGGAAGGTGGCCCCCGTACGTATGCGATGTCCATTGCGCAAACGACTGTCAACCGGCCTCTGTCGCATGTCGCAGATGTGGAACGCAGTGCACCATGCTATCACGGTGTGTGAGAAGAGACGACAACGTCTGACAACACGCGCCACTACATCAACAGACGGCTCATGCTGATCGCCATCCAGGGCATACCACACTGCACTCCAGCTCTTATAGGGAGACGACACGTAGCTGCGTGCACAACATTTGGACCGCATGGTTCGCCGTTGTTGGCGCAGTCGTTGTACGGTCACATGTACCACGATGTATCATTCAGTACATGAGGACCAATGTGCAGTACAGTGTGTGATTTGGAGGTACAACATCAGCGGACAGTTGACACAGGCCGTACCACAGCGTAGGCGCAGTGCTTCGCCATGCGAATGCCAATGAACAACTGCGAAGGGCATTGAGCATGTACGTCCTGCTGCCATCCACATTACAGTGTATCGCTGCAAGGTGTTTAACATGAAGCGATACACTGGGGACCGGGCAGTGCGAGTAGCAAACTATATTGCGGGGGTTGCAGTTAGGCAACACTACACTAATTTAACGCGTCGTATGACAATTACAGAGCAGGTTAAGGCCCAACGTGTGTTGGGTTAAGGCCCAACGTGTGTTGGGTTAAGGCCCAACGTGTGTTGGGTTAAGGCCCAACGTGTGTTGGGTTAAGGCCCAACGTGTGTTGGGTTAAGGCCCAACGTGTGTTGGGTTAAGGCCCAACGTGTGTTGGGTTAAGGCCCAACGTGTGTTGGGTTAAGGCCCAACGTGTGTTGGGTTACAGCACAATATGGGTTACGTTAAGGGGCAATGTGGGTTACGTTAAGGGGCAATGTGGGTTACGTTAAGGCGCAATATAGGTTACGTTAAGGCGCAATATAGGTTACGTTAAGGCGCAATATAGGTTACGTTAAGGCGCAATATAGGTTACGTTAAGGCGCAATATAGGTTACGTTAAGGCGCAATATAGGTTACGTTAAGGCGCAATATAGGTTACGTTAAGGCGCAATATAGGTTACGTTAAGGCGCAATATAGGTTACGTTAAGGCGCAATATAGGTTACGTTAAGGCGCAATATAGGTTACGTTAAGGCGC
>NW_026048092.1:15000-17500 GCF_023864345.2 Schistocerca serialis cubense | reverse complement strand
GGGTTCGAGAGAGGCGCAATCGCCCGGAGTTTGGCGAGTAGACGCTTTAGGTGCGACCACCCGTGCTCCCAACTGAGCTTGCCGCTGCCGACAGAGGCCCGGGAGCGTGCTGTCGTGGCATTGCCGGCGGGAGACAACACGCGCCACCTACGGTGACCGGCAGCTCCAACGCCAGCGCCACAGAAGGACAAAAGCCCCACTTGGGTGCCGAAGCGAACTCTCCCAGCACAGCGCACGCGCCAACACGTCCGCACAGCTGCGATACAAACCACCTGCGAGAACCGCAGAGGCGACCGAGCAGCAGACGGCGTCGCGGCGCCGAGCGCCGGGCGGCGGCGCATCCTCAGCGCACACAGTCCTCAATCGGACCAGCACACTGCAGATGTCCACCGCGCTTCGCACCGGGCCCGCGAGGACCTACTTTGGCCGCACGGCGCCGCGTGCAGGGTGCGCCGGCGCGCAGCTGCGCCGCCTGCCGCCTCCGTCGGCCGGCGCGCCTGCCAGTGGCCGCCCCCACCAGCCGGCTGTAGCGCGTGCGCCCACGCACCGCGCGGCCAGCACGCCGGGCGGCCCCCCCTCACCGGCCGGGGCCGGTCCCACCCAGCCACCGCCGCGTATCGCTTCACACCCACATGCCATTCACGTTCGTGGGCATGGTGGGTATCGCTGAAACAACCGGTTGGTAGCTCAACCGATCGTCGCCATCACTGATTCACCTCTAGCGAGAACAACCGCACCACAACGGTTTACCAGTTGTTCATTTGCGTAACGTCACCAGCAAACGTAGGCGTCCATCGCCATTTGCAAATTCAACGATTGTTGCATGCCTGTGTCAGGTGTCACGACACACTATGTCTGCCCACATACACGCAACAACATGTGCACGCTTCGCAAACACGTGGAAGGTGGCCCCCGTACGTATGCGATGTCCATTGCGCAAACGACTGTCAACCGGCCTCTGTCGCATGTCGCAGATGTGGAACGCAGTGCACCATGCTATCACGGTGTGTGAGAAGAGACGACAACGTCTGACAACACGCGCCACTACATCAACAGACGGCTCATGCTGATCGCCATCCAGGGCATACCACACTGCACTCCAGCTCTTATAGGGAGACGACACGTAGCTGCGTGCACAACATTTGGACCGCATGGTTCGCCGTTGTTGGCGCAGTCGTTGTACGGTCACATGTACCACGATGTATCATTCAGTACATGAGGACCAATGTGCAGTACAGTGTGTGATTTGGAGGTACAACATCAGCGGACAGTTGACACAGGCCGTACCACAGCGTAGGCGCAGTGCTTCGCCATGCGAATGCCAATGAACAACTGCGAAGGGCATTGAGCATGTACGTCCTGCTGCCATCCACATTACAGTGTATCGCTGCAAGGTGTTTAACATGAAGCGATACACTGGGGACCGGGCAGTGCGAGTAGCAAACTATATTGCGGGGGTTGCAGTTAGGCAACACTACACTAATTTAACGCGTCGTATGACAATTACAGAGCAGGTTAAGGCCCAACGTGTGTTGGGTTAAGGCCCAACGTGTGTTGGGTTAAGGCCCAACGTGTGTTGGGTTAAGGCCCAACGTGTGTTGGGTTAAGGCCCAACGTGTGTTGGGTTAAGGCCCAACGTGTGTTGGGTTAAGGCCCAACGTGTGTTGGGTTAAGGCCCAACGTGTGTTGGGTTACAGCACAATATGGGTTACGTTAAGGGGCAATGTGGGTTACGTTAAGGGGCAATGTGGGTTACGTTAAGGCGCAATATAGGTTACGTTAAGGCGCAATATAGGTTACGTTAAGGCGCAATATAGGTTACGTTAAGGCGCAATATAGGTTACGTTAAGGCGCAATATAGGTTACGTTAAGGCGCAATATAGGTTACGTTAAGGCGCAATATAGGTTACGTTAAGGCGCAATATAGGTTACGTTAAGGCGCAATATAGGTTACGTTAAGGCGCAATATAGGTTACGTTAAGGCGCAATATAGGTTACGTTAAGGCGCAATATAGGTTACGTTAAGGCGCAATATAGGTTACGTTAAGGCGCAATATAGGTTACGTTAAGGCGCAATATAGGTTACGTTAAGGCGCAATATAGGTTACATTAAGGCGCAATATAGGTTACATTAAGGCGCAATATAGGTTACATTAAGGCGCAATATAGGTTACATTAAGGCGCAATATAGGTTAGGTTAAAACACGACATAGGTTAGGTTAAGGCACGACATAGGTTAGGTTAAGGCACGACATAGGTTAGGTTAAGGCACGACATAGGTTAGGTTAAGGCACGACATAGGTTAGGTTAAGGCACGACATAGGTTAGGTTAAGGCACGACATAGGTTAGGTTAAGGCACGACATAGGTTAGGTTAAGGCACGACATAGGTTAGGTTAAGGCACGACATAGGTTAGGTTAAGGCACGACATAGGTTAGGTTAAGGCACGACATAGGTTAGGTTAAGGCACGACATAGGTTAGGTTAAGGCACGACATAGG
>NW_026048092.1:0-5000 GCF_023864345.2 Schistocerca serialis cubense | reverse complement strand
AAAAGCCCCACTTGGGTGCCGAAGCGAACTCTCCCAGCACAGCGCACGCGCCAACACGTCCGCACAGCTGCGATACAAACCACCTGCGAGAACCGCAGAGGCGACCGAGCAGCAGACGGCGTCGCGGCGCCGAGCGCCGGGCGGCGGCGCATCCTCAGCGCACACAGTCCTCAATCGGACCAGCACACTGCAGATGTCCACCGCGCTTCGCACCGGGCCCGCGAGGACCTACTTTGGCCGCACGGCGCCGCGTGCAGGGTGCGCCGGCGCGCAGCTGCGCCGCCTGCCGCCTCCGTCGGCCGGCGCGCCTGCCACTGGCCGCCCCCACCAGCCGGCTGTAGCGCGTGCGCCCACGCACCGCGCGGCCAGCACGCCGGGAGGCCCCCCCTCACCGGCCGGGGACGGTCCCACCCAGCCACCGCCGCGTATCGCTTCACACCCAGATGCCATTCACGTTCGTGGGCATGGTGGGTATCGCTGGAACAACCGTTGGTAGCTCAACCGATCGTCGCCATCACTGATTCACCTCTAGCGAGAACAACCGCACCACAACGGTTTACCAGTTGTTCATTTGCGTAACGTCACCAGCAAACGTAGGCGTCCATCGCCATTTGCAAATTCAACGATTGTTGCATGCCTGTGTCAGGTGTCACGACACACTATGTCTGCCCACATACACGCAACAACATGTGCACGCTTCGCGAACACGTGGAAGGTGGCCCCCGTACGTATGCGATGTCCATTGCGCGAACGACTGTCAACCGGCCTCTGTCGCATGTCGCAGATGTGGAACGCAGTGCACCATGCTATCACGGTGTGTGAGAAGAGACGACTACGTCTGACAACACGCGCCACTACATCAACAGACGGCTCATGCTGATCGCCATCCAGGGCATACCACACTGCAATCCAGCTCTTATAGGGAGACGACACGTAGCTGAGTGCACAACATTTGGACCGCATGGTTCGCCGTTGTTGGCGCAGTCGTTGTACGGTCACATGTACCACGATGTATCATTCAGTACATGAGGACCAATGTGCAGTACAGTGTGTGATTTGGACGTACAACATCAGCGGACAGTTGACACAGGCCGTACCACAGCGTAGGCTAAGTGCTTCGCCATGCGAATGCCAATGAACAACTGCAAATGCCAATGAACAACTGCAAAGGGCATTGAGCATGTACGTCCTGCTGCCATCCACATTACAGTGTATAGCTGCAAGGTGTTTAACATGAAGCGATACACTGGGGACCGGGCAGTGCGAGTAGCAAACTATATTGCGGGGGTTGCAGTTAGGCAACACTACACTAATTTAACGCGTCGTATGACAATTACAGAGCAGGTTAAGGCCCAACGTGTGTTGGGTTAAGGCCCAACGTGTGTTGGGTTAAGGCCCAACGTGTGTTGGGTTAAGGCCCAACGTGTGTTGGGTTAAGGCCCAACGTGTGTTGGGTTAAGGCCCAACGTGTGTTGGGTTAAGGCCCAACGTGTGTTGGGTTAAGGCCCAACGTGTGTTGGGTTAAGGCCCAACGTGTGTTGGGTTAAGGCCCAACGTGTGTTGGGTTAAGGCCCAACGTGTGTTGGGTTAAGGCCCAACGTGTGTTGGGTTAAGGCCCAACGTGTGTTGGGTTAAGGCCCAACGTGTGTTGGGTTAAGGCCCAACGTGTGTTGGGTTAAGGCCCAACGTGTGTTGGGTTAAGGCCCAACGTGTGTTGGGTTAAGGCCCAACATAGGTTGGGTTAAGGCCCAACATAGGTTGGGTTAAGGCCCAACATAGGTTGGGTTAAGGCGCAACATAGGTTGGGTTAAGGCGCAACATAGGTTGGGTTAAGGCGCAACATAGGTTGGGTTAAGGCGCAACATAGGTTGGGTTAAGGCGCAACATAGGTTGGGTTAAGGCGCAACATAGGTTGGGTTAAGGCGCAACATAGGTTGGGTTAAGGCGCAACATAGGTTGGGTTAAGGCGCAACATAGGTTAGGTTAAGGCGCAACATAGGTTAGGTTAAGGCGCAACATAGGTTAGGTTAAGGCGCAACATAGGTTAGGTTAAGGCGCAACATAGGTTAGGTTAAGGCGCAACATAGGTTAGGTTAAGGCGCAACATAGGTTAGGTTAAGGCGCAACATAGGTTAGGTTAAGGCGCAACATAGGTTAGGTTAAGGCGCAACATAGGTTAGGTTAAGGCGCAACATAGGTTAGGTTAAGGCGCAACATAGGTTAGGTTAAGGGCGCAACATAGGTTAGGTTAAGGCGCAACATAGGTTAGGTTAAGGCGCAACATAGGTTAGGTTAAGGCGCAACATAGGTTAGGTTAAGGCGCAACATAGGTTAGGTTAAGGCGCAACATAGGTTAGGTTAAGGCGCAACATAGGTTAGGTTAAGGCGCAACATAGGTTAGGTTAAGGCGCAACATAGGTTAGGTTAAGGCGCAACATAGGTTAGGTTTAAGGCGCAACATAGGTTAGGTTAAGGCGCAACATAGGTTAGGTTGAGGCACAATATAGGTTAGGTTGAGGTACCGTATAGGTTAGGTTAAGGTACAGTATAGTTTAGGTTAAGGTACAGTATAGTTTAGGTTAAGGTACAGTATAGTTTAGGTTAAGGTACAGTATAGTTTAGGTTAAGGTACAGTATAGTTTAGGTTAAGGTACAGTATAGTTTAGGTTAAGGTACAGTATAGTTTAGGTTAAGGTACACATTGTTGTATGGAAAGGTGTAATGGGGGGGGGGGGGGGGCGGCCGGTCGGTTTGTTGATTGTGATTATAGTAAGTGGATGCCTGCGGCATCATCTGATTTGCCACGTCAGGATGCACCTTTGGCTCATGACAGGCGGCGCTCCGATTCCATGCTTGTGGCAGACCTGTGTCTTTCATTCCTGCCATTGTTTGTGTGCTGTGAGAGGAGGCAGTATTGTGATGTTGGGTGCACCCCTGTGTAGGACATGTGTGGGTGTTGGTGGCTTAGCTGAGCAATGGTGGTTGTCGGGGGGGTGGGATATTCCGTTTTCTGAGTGGACCTCCCAGTCTGGTTATGACAGTGTGGATTGTCTCATGTGGCGGAGAGGATGCACTGGGTGTTGTTCCATGCTGGTGCTTACATATTGTCTGTGTGCGTGTTACAGGCGGAGAGTAGTGCGTGATAAGAGTGTGTGGCTGCCGTGTGGTTGTGATTGTGAGCAGAGTCTTTCAGCATGTATACGGACAGTTGTATATATTATCTGTATTCTGATGGGTCTATGTATTACTAATCAGCGCCGTGTATACGTTTAATCCGGTTCCAGTCGAAACTGTTGTATCTCTGTACATTAGTGACACGGCGAGCGCGCTATGTAGCTACTCGTCTCGGCAGCTTCCACCGGTGTATGGCAAATGATTATAAGCAATGAGTCGAGTCGTCAATAACCGATAGTGTGACGTCACATGTCTGGGGTGGGGGACGCTGCGCCCTTCCGGTGGGTCATGGCCTAGAAAGACGCTCCCCACGCAGGGGGGCTTGGACTGTCATAAACTCTTCCGAGTAATATACTTGCCGTACGTTTTTGCGACTGCGAGTGCAACGCCCACCGGTACCGACATGGATGGAGCGCCTCCTAGCTGACCGCTCAGCATCGGCATTCGTACAGAGAGCAACGCGATCGCGTCTCTAGCTCGTAACTGGTACAGCTCGCAGCTCATGTATAGGGACAGCGGGAATGTCGCATATTGGACATAACTCTTCATGAAACGCAAGTTATAGGGGTGGATTGCACATTGCGACTGCGGGAAAAGTCCGCCGTTCATCCGCTGGAGTTGCGAGTTGGGCGGTTAGGGTGGGGCGCCGGTGGAGTGATTGCCGGTCGACGATTTCGTGCGGCAGAGGCGCTGGCGTTGGGGTGCTGTGGTCGACAGAGGACGCAGGCTTTGTGGGTGGGGTCGAAAGATGGGCACTGTGGGCCCATCGCTGTCTTAGTCGGCTTGGCGTCTCATAGATGGCGGTATCGTCGTTGCAGGACGTCATGCCGCGGGAGACCTACAGATGGCGCTGTGTTTTGTGGTGCGCTCGACATGGCGGACGTAGTGTTGTCAGATTCGCATAGATGGAGGTATTGCATGTGGTTTCGCCGTATTTTCATAGATGGCGATACTGTTTTGCCGGCATGGTTGGCGTAGTTCCGTCGGATCCCTGTAGATGGAGGTGCCGTTTCTGGGCTGGATGTCAATGTCGTTGCGTCACATTCGCATAGATGGCGGCATCGTCGTAATACCTCGCCCACTACGGACTTATCACCACCCACACTAGCCGCCCCGGGGACTTGCCAACGACACACCCTATCCCAAGTCTATTTTCTTGCGGAGCATCATGTGTTATTATATTTTATTTCACATCCATAGTGGAGTGGTATTGTAGGTCACCGTACTGCGGTGGACGCCTGTGTTACCACGGGACGGCGAAAAACGTACCGTCGACCGCCGGGCACCGCCCGACACCCGCCCGACGACGCCGCCTCCGCGCGGCGCGCCGGCCGGTGGGGCCGACATCGACCGTCCGGCACCCATCGCGGCACCCATCGCCGGTCGCCAAAGCGATACGCTGTAGCGCGGCAGGACACAAGGCGCCCCGGCCGGCGCCGCCTCCCCCGCCGCGCGCACGGAGGCGGCACCCATCGCAGCGCCCGCGCAGGGCGGCAAGGGGCCCGCCAACCGATACGCCGCCGTCCGCCGCACCCAATGCAGCGCCCTGGGTGCGGCGCGCCCGGCCAGACCGATACGCCGTACAGAGGCAAGAAGCAAAAGGCAGCCCACACGTGCCCCCTGTTGGCGGCCAGCCCCTGGGGGTCTCGTCTCGCGACAAGACGAATCCCCCAAGCTAGGGCTGAGTCTCAACAGATCGCAGCGTGGCAACTGCTCTACCGAGTACAACACCCCGCCCGGTACCTAAGTCGTCTACAGACGATTCCGAGTCCGACATCGAACTATAGACACCCATGGTCGACCGGTAGGGGCAGGGCGGCGCCGGG
>NW_026048091.1:0-60495 GCF_023864345.2 Schistocerca serialis cubense | reverse complement strand
GAACGCAGGCAAGCCAACCAACGTATTCAAACAAAACAACGCGACAGAAAACCAACCGTCGGCCGCCGCCACAAACACGGCGACAATCAACCACGACAACAACAACACCGCTTACCGCTACCGCCGCCCACACCCGCCACCGACCCCCGCAATCCAACCACCACGGCACGCAAACAGCATCCCCACGGGCATACAGAAACGCCAGACAGACACCCACACCAAACGCAACACGACAATCAAAACCTTCCCCGACGTGCTTTGATGGCCCTGAGAAGGGCCGTTTTGGGCCGCGCGTCTCTTGCGCGCCACTAGACGACGACGGGGGGTGGGGACGACGGAGTCAAGCGCCAAACCCTTCCATTCCCATCTCTTTCTCCTCTACTCTACTTCTTCTTCTTGGGCGAAGCCTTCGCCTTAGACGGCGTCGTCGCCTTCTTCGGGCGCGGCGCCTTCGGCTTCTTCGTCGGAACCTTGGCGGCCTTCTTCGCCTTCGACGGCGACTTGGCCTTGGCCGGCTTGGCCGCAGCCGCCTTCTTCGCACCCGCGGGAGCGGCCGACGCCGCAGACGCCTTCTTGGCGGCGCCCGCCTTCCGACCGGTCGCCGCCTTCACGCCACCAGCCTTCTTTGCGCCGGCCGCACGGGCGCCCTTCTTCTCCTTGCTGGCCGGAGCGGCGCGCTTCTTCTTGGCACCGCCAGCACGAGCCTTGCCGCCCTCGGCCGCCCCCCCGCCGCCGGCGCCGGCAAGCTTGAACGAGCCGGACGCGCCCTTCCCCTTCGTCTGCACCAGCTCGCCCGCCACGACGGCCGACTTGAGGTACTTCTTGATAAACGGCGCCAGCTTCTCCGCGTCCAGCTTGTAGTGCGCGGCTATGTACTTCTTGATCGCCTGCAGCGACGACCCGCCGCGCTCCTTCAGACTCTTGATGGCGGCCGTCACCATCTCAGAGGTGCGCGGGTGCGCAGGCTTGGCGCGCGGCTTCTTCGCAGACGACGCAGACTTGGCCTTCTTCGTAGTGCCGGTGGCGGCGGGTGCCGCAGCAGTCTCGTTCGTAGCCGCCTGATCTGCCATTTCGACGACGCGCGTAACACACAGCGAGAGCGAGCGGGACGGCAGGCACGCAAGCACAGCACAGCAGCAGAGCAGAGAATCACAAGGCCCAGCCAGTGTCGCGGGCGGGCGCGGACGGCCGAGAGAGCGGCCGCCACTCTGCGCGCCGCCGCGCCGCGCCTCCCGCGCTTGCTACCGCCCAACGTCCGACAGCCTGTGCGGAGCAGCCCCAAACCTGCGCCACAACCGCCCGCGCCTTTCAAACCACCGAGGATGGGGCTACACACAGCCACACCACAGTCGCCAACCAGTCGCCACGGCAGCGCCGCAAACCACGGCCAAACTGCAGCTACCGCGCGCTACAGCCTGGGTCGGCCCGCCGAGAATCGCCGCCCCCGCCCAAATGCCGCCCCCACAGCCCCAGCCGACGACCCGCCACAATGGCCAAACCTTCGGCAAAACTCCCACACCGTCGCCGCGGCAGCCCGGCCAGCGCGGCCGGCGCCACAGCCACACAAGCCGAGGCGTGCGGCGATGACGGCCGTGCAAACGCGCCTCCGCCGCCCCATCGCCTTCCGTCGCCCTCCCGCCGTTTCCCGATCGGCCCGCAGCCGTCGGGCCACATCGCGCGCCGTCCTCCTCCTCTCGCCCGCCAACATTCACAGCCGTTTCTCAACAATTGCCCGCCGCAAACGGACGCCGCCTGCGCAACAGGCGCCGCCGCCCCTCGCCGCTTCCGACCCAACCCCTCGACCGAGGCAAACCGCAATCCGAATCTACAGACCAACCCAATCTGCCGTCAAGCACACACGACAGCCGACCTTACACGTTACGCGTTACACATTACGTTTACACGTCTACGTTAGGTTAGGTTAGGTGGACGTGGGTTAGGTTAAGGGGACTTGGGTTAGGTTAAGCGTCAAACTTAGGTTAAGCATTCAAACACGTCAGGCGTCAGAGGTTAGGTTAGGTTAGGTTACACGTTAGGTTAAGGGGTCGGTGCTAGGTTAAGAAGCGTCAAACGTAGGTTAGAAAAGCGTTCAAACGTGAGGCGTGAGCCGGACAGCTTACCTTACGTAGACGTTAGGGGCTCACAGGCTGAGCTCACCTCGCCACACCACAGGTTAGGTTCGGTTCGGTTCGGTTCGCTCGGCTCAGCGTAAAGCGCCGAGGTCAGGGTTACGTTCGTTCACCTTCGGGCGCCACACTTTCGGTTGAAAGGTCGCGACGGGACGGACGTCGGCAGGCACGCCGCAAACGAACAAAAAAAACGTACAGACGACGTCGGAAACCGCCGACAGACGGGGGAGCAGCACGACCACGACCAGACACCGAGCGCGAACGAGACACACGCGAACCACCCCCACCGGCCAAAGGGCACCACACAACAACCCAGAGCACCACGTGTCGACACCAGAGCAACCCGCCGCTCACGCGACATGGCTGGCACCGAAGGGCAACCGCCCGCAACTGCGCTTTCCGCGCCGGCCCGGATGCACGTCGTGCTACAACAACACCACTACCGTACACAGCCGCTGTTCACAACATCACTATCAATGGCGCGCCCGCGGCTCGCCGCCGTCGCAGTCGCAGCCCCAACGCCAGCACTTTTGCACCACCATTCACACGCACCGCAACACAGCTCGCCGACACAGCCGAACAAAACAAACACCACACAACAACAGCAACAACGCCGCCGCCTCTACTTGTGCCGGCGACCCACCCCGCCGATGGCGCACCTTTCGCCAGCCGGCAATCGACACACACGCACCCACCCACCGGGGCCCAGTGCAAAAAACAAAAAAAAACACACAAAAACAAAAAAATCAAACGACACGGGAAGCGCACACCGCCACTTCGCGCGCACGCCACCAACCAGTCGTCGTCTCAAAATAACAAACACAAACACAATAAACTAACAACTAGGGCAACACAAAACAAAAACGCCTCGCACGAACCGCCCACAAAAAGGACAAGCACACGCACAGCCTCTGCTGACGACCACGACGCAGCGGCACGCTGCTCCTGTCCCGCGCCCCGCGCCCCACTCGATTCACAACTCACGCGACACCGTCAACGACGGGCTCGCTTCCCGCAACCTACCACCTTTCCGCCACGACGCACAGCCCCAGCCCCACCCGACGACGCCCGTGGCAACGACTGCACTTTCACCACCGCCTCCCCCTTCCCCCCCAAAACAACACACACACACACACACACAGCCAGCCAAAAACGCACTCGCGACCCACACATGCACGTGCATCGGCACACGCCAACCAGTCAACGTCGACAACCACACGCAAGGCTCGAAACGAAACCGGCGTCCTTCCACGTTGCCATCAAGCTACGCGACACAAGACACAAGGAACCAACACAACAGCCGGCCCCACTAATTCCCACTCTCACGCCGCAAAAAGCACACCGAAACCGCCAAACGCACGCACATTCCCCTTCGCACCGACACCACCGACCGGCTCGCTACCACACACCTCTCGGCAGCCGTTTCACGCCAATTCGCCACACCGCCCACACAGTCGACAAGCGCCCGCCCTGTACGGCACACGCAACGACGCAGCGCAGCAAAGGGCGCCCGCAACACATACCTCTCCGCCGCCCGACGCGCCAACCGCCACACCACACCGCCAGCCACTCGCAAATTGTGCACTGCCACCAGCCACACGTCCAACACGCCGCGCCGCCTCCGGCCACCCGCCAGGGGGCGCTCACGTCCGCGACAACAGCGCGGCCCGCCGGGCCGGGCCGAACCGAACCGAGCCGCCGCTGCTCTGCACTCGGCACGGCCACACCCTGCTGCAGACCGGGCTCGTCCCTCTGTACGCGTCTGCCTGCGCATCAACACAACACGACCTTTTTTTTTTTTCTCTCTCTACCGCCATCCCTCCTTCTCGCGTTTTACTCGTTGTTGCAGCAGCGGCGCACACCTACACATCCACAGCCCCAGCCGAGCCGGCCTCACCTCAGGGCCCGCCGCCAGCGTCTCCTCCTCGGGCACAGGTGCGGTGCTGTGGCCGCCCATCCAACCGCATTGCTGGCCGTCCAGCCACCAGGCGTTCCCACTGCCGCGAGCCACGCCGCGCACCGACCCTGCTGCAGAAAACGAAGCATAGCCAGAGACCGACCGATACACAAAGCAAGCCGTCGCCTCGCCTCTTGTCCTTCCTGCCTTCCTTCCGCCCCCGCCCTTCTCACACCACCGCCTCTCCACTTTCGCCCACCCCCCCCTCCTTTTCTTTTTTTTTTTTTTTGTTTCTTTCTTTCTTTCTTTCTCTCCTTCCCGCCATGGCGGTTACGGCACCGCCTGCAGCGGCAGATTTTTTGCGCCCACACGCCTACTCCTACCACCATTAACCTTGCCCTGCCCTGCCCATCAACGTCGCAGTCGAACCGACGCGTGCCAACACACTGCCCACGTTCCTTTCTCTTTTCGGCCTACGCCCATTACGCGCCGCCGCCACAGCACCTTCCCTTCCCACAACACACCGACGTCATCACACGCACCCAAAACAGGGGCCACGACCGTGTTCCTCGCCCACTCCCATCCCGCACGGTACGCACATTCCCAACTACTACCGCGCACCCTCCCTTTCCAATCTGTGTGTCTCTGTGTCTGTGTCCTGTCCGCGCGTGACGCCTCTCAACATCCGCCGTCCCCCGTCCCGTTTTCGCCCCCATGCCGTCGTCGCGCCGCCTCCTCCCCGTCCACCGCCGCCCCTGTCCGCCCCGCACCACACCATACACCGCTGCTTGTCCCGGCCGTTGCCACCAAAGGCGCCGACCGCAAACGCGCCACGCCGCAGCCCCCGTGCGTCTCGCGCTCGCTTGCATCTCCGTGCCGACGCTGCCTCTCTTCCCACTCGCACTCGACCTCGACAACACAGTCTTTGGCTCCGCCACTGCGTGTTCCGGTGGTACGCACGCTGCAACACGTATGTATTCATTACCAGAGCGATGGCGAGGCATGACAGCATCTCTGTCTGACCAGAGAGTTCTTTATCGCTGCTAGTCGGCGCTTGGACCGCGCCAGACGACAGTAGTGGCACGCACCGGGTCGCCAGGAACAGTTGTTATATATATTGTAGCGCGAGTCGGGAGAGGTAGTAGTCGGTCGACAGTAGTAGCGGGTCGACGGTTGTACTGAGCGGGCGTCGGCGGCGTGCTCTGCTCGTCTCGCGACTCTGGTCACGGTTCGGGACGATGTATAGTATATTGTGTTATAATCAAAAGGTGGTGTGACGCTGCATTGCGCAAATCTGATAACGTATGTTCATTGTACTTCTTTTGTTCAACAACAAAAGCCCCACTATTACTTTTTTTCTAAAGTAACTTTTGTCTCTTAACGAAAAACATTCACTTTTTAAAGACTACTTCCTATGGCATTTCCCTCCAAGGAGTGCAATTAATTACCAGCCAGCACTCATTCATTGCACACAGCTGTGTAAGGGGTATCTACAATTGAGGAGCGGATATAAATGCAATTTTTTGTTTTTTTTTTTTTTTGTGTGTGTGTGTTGTAACCTCCCAGCAAAATTTAAAATAATGGACAATGTTATTTACGGATGCTAATGGACATTGCGCTAATTGTAACCTCGCCCACAATGAGAGGTATTGAAAATGGCAACAAAAATGTGAAATTCGCAATCTGACTCAAATATAAAGTCTTCACACAACATTTACAAACGTCCGTTCAGTGACAAGAAACTTCAATTAAACCGAAATATCGGTCTTTGGCCCTGTGCAAAACAATCAGAATTAAAGTCTTACCTCCGAATAAATGGATGTCACATTTCTGCTCTGGTTGTTGCGCAGCGCTTGGAGGAACTGCATTTGCAAATAATAATATTCTCTTTTTTTGTGATTTTAGTGACATTTTTCTTCAAAGCAGTGGAATGAAATGTGAAGTGCAACGAACTCTTTAGTTCAATAACAAATTAAATGTTTGAAAAATGCTTTTGAAATAAAAATTATTATTGGGGAACTTGTTGGAGAATAATTACACTTTTTCATTATCTAATGATTATATTAATTAACAGTATACCTTATTCACCATCTTGACCAGTGTTGCCGACCACCTACATCACACAACCGCACTCGGCTGCTACTACTGACCGACCGCTCTGCATGACGACTATTAGCGTACTGCACGCGACGACTACTGACAGAGTACAGCCCTCAACTACACAGAGCTACGGACTCGCAACGACTACTGACAGACAGACTGACTGACTGAGAACCGCTCGCAACACTCGCGCAGTCCAGCGCAAACTCTCTGGTCACAGATGCTACAACGTCTCGCCATCGCTACTATGTTACATACGTGTTTCAGTGTCTTTTTCATTGGGGTAACGATCTTTGGCTCTTTTTATTCTGAATACAGGGCCAAAGGTCAACGCTGCTGCCCTTATACAATTTATCAGGTTTCATTATGTCTGTTGCAATGTTACATACGGTTCACTCTTTCATTAATATTACCGTTGGGTTTGTTTTGTAGGGACGTTAACATTCTGGCACATTTTTATTATCATCGGACTCTCTGCTATTTGTGCAGGGAGGTTATACCTGGGTCCATTTCCATTTCCATTTACATTTTAATATTGATAGACTTTTTGTTTTCTTTTTTGTTTCTTGTTGTTTTTCCTTCTTTTTTTTTGTTGTTTTTTTTTTTTTTGTTTTGTTTTTCCCGCTCTCACCACCACCGCCGCATCACGCCTTCCGTTTTCTTGGTTTCTTTTCTGTTCTTCAACTGCTTCAACATCACCGCGCCCCATTTCCACACCACAGCCATCAGCCTCCAAGACGGGCGGGCGCAGTGTGCCATTTCCGGCGCACAAGCACACCCGTACGGTACTCTCCTCGCCCCCACGCCACCAACAACACAGCGACCACGCGGCTTTCAGGCATGGCACGGCACGGCACGGCACGGCACGGCACGGCACGGCACCGGCGAAATGCGCCGCCCCCGCCCCTCCGCGCATCCGTCCGTCTCGCCACGTTCACTGACAGCCGCGTCTGCGGCTACACCACGACAACCACAACACAACACCGCTCCCCTCCCTGGCAACTCACATTGTTTTTCTCCTCCTCTTTTGCACAAACCACAACGCCGAGCACAGGCGCAAGCCACCCACACCGCGCCCCTCCCCGTCCCGTCTTTGGCCGCCGCTCCTCGTTTCCTCGTTTGCCCCCTCCCATCTCCCGAAATGCCATGCCAGCAGCGTTACGCATGCCCCTCCCCTGTCCACACAACACTACCGCCTAACGAACAGCCTTTTCCGGGCCACATCCAGGGCACGCCCACCTCCAAACACTGCCAATTCACGGACGCACACACTCACTCACTTTCTCGACACCTTTCTGTACGGAGGGTGCGTCATCTCGACCGTGACAGAGTGACGGCAACTATCGACGATCCATTTCCCCCCACTGGTAAAACATGTCCACTAACACCTACATACATCATTCAAGTACACAGACAATAGCATACACACAATGGGAGGGCACACGAACATGGACGGCACGGCACTGTCATACACTCTTCCTCAGAACCATATCAACAAACGTTACGTACATCCGGGAAAGCGAAAGCGAACGCGAAAGCGAAAGCAAAAGCAAAAGCAAAGGCAAAGCCCAATGCAGCCGTCAAAGGTAACGTTCACCACGGCAGACACTTGCAGCCGCGCCGCCGTTAAACGCATTTCAGTGCGGCTCCAATACGCCTCCGACACGGGAACGTTCCGTTGCTCTACGAATGCGTTTCTCCCCTTTTTCCCTTCCTCTCTCTTTTGCCCCCCCCCCTCCTTGCACTCTCGCCTCATTCCTCACGTTCTGCCCAGACATTCGACCGATCAAAGTCAACCTTTCGTTACCGTTCTCAGCGCGACGGTGTACAACAGTATGACGGGTGTGCCCAAGACTTCGGTTCAGTTGCGTGACGCCGGTCTATCGCGCCGATCGACAGTTACTCAGGGGGCGACGGATCGGACCACGTCACCGACACACAAAACACTTTCAAACAAACAAATACATACCGGATGGACACAGACAAACACGTGTACAGACATTCGCCAAACAAACGACCGCCGCCGCCGCCGTCGTCGTCTAGCGTGCATCTTGAATGACGACATCGGTGTGCGTGCGTCGTACGCAATCAGTCAGACACGGCTATCAAACATCAGAGTCGAATGGTACATCATCGTGCGTGTCGCCGTACACGTACAGTACAATACAACAACAATGCGTCTTAATGGCACGTTCATTTCAACGTCACTCACACACCTCCACGCTGCAGTTACGTCGCACCATTGTCAAACTCGGCGTACAGCAAAGGGAATAGTGGGCGGCAAAAAAAACCAAACAAAAACATTTCACATTTCACCCTCGCCATGTATGATGTGCAAAAAAACAAACCCGCAAACGGCCGTCGTTACGGTGACACAAAAGTCGCCGATCACACTGTCCCCCCCTCGCAGACGGGTCTCACACACACACACACACCAACAACACCAATGGGTCAAAAACCACGCCAACGAGGCGTGCCACCATTCCACGCCACGGCGACCAACCTCGTGGCCGTACCCCGCGCAACACGCTTTGACGCGCCCCCCCACCCACAATCAAAATGCACACACACACATCACAGCCGTCCACACAAACAACAACAATTCCGCCCTTCCCGCAAAAGGCAAGTTGGTGGCCCTGAAAAGGGCCGTTTTGCCGCTCTCGCAACGGAGGAGCCTTCTCCATCCTTCCTTCCATTCCAGAGCCACCTCCTTACTTGGAGCTCGTGTACTTGGTCACCGCCTTCGTGCCCTCGCTCACGGCGTGCTTGGCCAGCTCGCCAGGCAGCAACAGCCGCACAGCGGTCTGGATCTCGCGGGACGTGATGGTCGAGCGCTTGTTGTAGTGCGCCAGGCGAGAAGCCTCGGCCGCAATGCGCTCGAAAATGTCGTTCACGAAGCTGTTCATGATGCTCATCGCCTTCGACGAGATGCCCGTGTCAGGGTGCACCTGCTTCAGCACCTTGTAGATGTAGATGGCATAGCTCTCCTTCCTCTTGCGCTTCTTCTTCTTGTCGCCCTTCGAAATGTTCTTCTGCGCCTTGCCAGCCTTCTTGGCGGCCTTCCCGCTAGTCTTGGGCGGCATCTCGAACCAACGTACGGCAGCAGCAACACCAGTAGCAAGCGCTCCGCTCTAGTCAGCGTCTCCCCACACAGTGGCACCCGCCGCACCACCACCACCACCACCGCAAACTTGACGGGACTTTCGTCCACTTATGTGCCGAAGGATCGCCTTAGGCCTGCCTTCAGATTGAGTATTAGGTTCGAAATGGCTTTGTTATATGTCTAGGTCAATAGAAATGATAAAGTTTGACAGATTAAGAAGATCAGTAGATACGCAACTGCAGTGAAACCGTCAGTTGGGACGGTACCGGCGCTGGAGTATCAGCGTCGGATGAGCGTAAGGTGTGTCTCCAACAGCACGACTAAGAACTGTGAGGTGATCATGAGGTGAGTTTTGTAGGAAGGTAAGGGTATTTGAGGCGCGAAGGCGGATTTGATGGACGAGGGGTGGAATGTGGAGAAGTCGGCGGATTTCGTAGTTGGAGACATAACGCGGAGCGTTTAATATGATCCTGAGTGATTTGCTTTGCACTATTTGGACCTGGAGTACGTGAGTGTCAGCAGCTAGTCCCCATAGTTCACATCCATAAAGCAGGAGTGACAGGACACAGGACGTCCAGATAAGCAACTTGGATTGTATCGAAAGGCCGGGGCTCTTCAACAGAGGGTAGAGTTTGTGTATCATTCCGTAAGCCTTGTGGCAGGCGCCATCAACGTGGGGTTTCCACGTGAGGCGGCTGTCGAAGGTGAGACCTAGGTAGGTTACTGTCTGTGACCAGGGAATGTGTCGGCCTTCGAGTTCCACCAGGCGAGCTGGCGGAGTTCGTTTGTTTGTAAAGAGGATGGCCTGTGTCTTGTCTGCGTTAATTTTTATTTTCCATATGTTGCTCCATTGAGTGATTTGTTCTAGGTGGCGTGTAAGGTTCAGAGCGATAAACTGGAGGTTTCGGTGTGAAGTGAAGACGGCAGTATCATCAGCATAGAGGGCCAGATGGTTGGGGACACGGGAGGGGATATCATTAGTGTAAATAGCGTACAAAATCGGGGAGAGGAGAGACCCCTGGGGCACACCAGCTTCCACAGCCCGGATTGAGCTTGGGCTTCGGCCTTGCATGACATAAAATGTACGCCCAGTTAAGAAGCGTCTGAGAATGTGAATGATGTGGAGAGGGCAACCATATTCGTCAAGCTTATATAGTAAGCCCTCGTGCCACACTCGGTCAAATGCTTTTTCAATGTCTAGTAAGACCATGCCTGTGCTTTGTCGCTCCAGTTGCGCTCTGCGGATGGTGTCGTGGAGGCGGATGAGTTGGTGGACCGTGCCATGGCCCGCCCGAAACCCAAACTGTTGGGGAATGAGGGTAGAATGAGAATCGAGGAAGGATTGAAGGTGGGAGAGGATGATGCGTTCTAGAATCTTGCCAAGGAAGTTGAGGAGGGAGATGGGACGGTAGTTCTGTGGGAAGAGTGGATCTTTGCGAGGTTTCGGGAGGGCAATGACACGGGCCAGTTTCCATACGGGAGGGAAGTAGTTGTAGGAAAGGCAGCTATTGTAAAGATTAACCAGGTACGAAAGTCCAACTGGAGAGAGGTGATGAAGAAGGGTCGGCCGGATACCGTCAGGACCAGGGGCCTTTCGGGCTGGAATACTACTAATGTAAGTCGCCACCACCGGGAGAGTGACCGGTGGAAAGATGGTGTCTGTACGACGGCGAAGAAGCTGTCGGACCCGACGATGAACGCGGGTCTCGTGGGCGTCAGCCTCGTCGTCGTCGACTTCGTTTAGGCGAAATTGCCGCTCAAGGCTGTGTGCGAGGGCCTCCGCCTTGTCCTGAGGCGAGTAAACCAGGCCTTGAGGACCATGGAGGGGCTGAGAAGGAGGGGGAGTGGTTGTAGTCTCCTTGACTATGCGCCACAGTCGGTCAGGACGGTCTGCGGCCTCTCGAAGGCGTTGGTTCCATGCCTGATCATGGACTTCTTGTAAGCGTACCCGAAGCTCTTGAGCCAGTGACTTCCAAATTCGTTTGTCGATTGGGTCGCGGAGGCGTTGCCACCGGCGACGAAATCGACGTTTGGTACGAATTAGTTCCTGGACGTCTGGCGGAAGGTCCAGGCGACGAGGAGGCTGGAGGACTCGTCGGGAAGAGGTGCGGTAGCATTCGGTGAGGATTTTTGCAAAACGGTCCGCCGACGGATCGATGTGGCTGCGGCGGGTAATGGGCGGAAGCTCATGGACATGTAGGTCAACAAGTTGTTGGTAGCGCTCCCAGTCTGTGTTGATAACGTAAGCCGGACGGAGCTGGTCTTGTGGGCGAGCGTCTAGGAATTCGAGGGTCACCGGATTGTGATCGGAATCAAGTTCCGAAATCACAGAGATCCGGTGGACCCACGGAATGTCCCGCGCCAGGAAAATGTCGAGGATGTCAGGACGGTAAAGACCGGATTTGTGATAGTGTGTGGGAGAGTCTGGTGCAATAACACGGATAGCGGCATTCAGTTCTAGGTACTGGAATAGCCGACGTCCATTTGCATTTGTGGAACGGCATCCCCACGTCCCGTGCTTGGAATTGAAGTCCCCTGCCACTAGGACCTTGGGGCCCAGGTGGAAGAGGATATCCAAGTCGGCCGGGAGTATAGCGCGAGCGGGGGAGTTGTAAGCTGCAGCAAGAGTCAACGACTGTCCATATAGCTGTATATCTATAGCTGTGGCCTCCAGGTGTTGTAATTGCGGTATCTGTCGAAGTCTGTGCGTATGGCACTGTTTGACTAGGACAAGAGTACCTCCATGTGGCCGATCCGCGCGGTCGGATCGGTATGCGTAATAATTAGGAACGGAAAACTGTTGATGTGGTTTTAAGTGCGTTTCGCAAATAAGGGCAATGTCGATCCCCCTGTCATCGAGAAAGCCCTCAAGAGAATGGCGTTGGCGGAGAACTCCATCGGCGTTCCAACTGAGTATACGAAATGGGCGGTGTAGATTACGGTCCATCTGAGAAGTACGAGATGAAGGCAGACAGAATTATCATTAATTTACTGAACGGATCAGAAGCTGAATTGAGTTGTTGGATAGTTGAACGGAATGTAGAAATGATTTTGCGGATGTTGAACTGCTGCAGTAAGGCAGCAAGATCTGCAAGATGGTTTGAGAATGGGAAGGAGAAGGTAGGGGGCGGGGGTGTAGAAGGCTCTGGGGATGGGTTTGTTTTTCCCCAAGCAGAGTGGGAAGCTGTCTCTGGGCGTGAAGCTGGACGACGCGGAGGCAAGGGCCCCGGGCCGGCAGCAGAGGAAGAAGGTGTGGGAGGGGCACGACGTGCTCGCAGGTTTGGAAAGTTGGTAGTATCAGCTGGTGGAGCAGCTGGCGTCGAAGGCGCCGAGGCTGCCGGAGTGGAAGAACTGCGAGAGTTCGCTAGTGCTTTTTGATATGCAGAGCATTTACGATAATTAGCTGGGTGAGCCTGACCGCAATTACAGCATTTGGGCGGTTCATTAGTCTTCTTTTGGCAGAGTCGGGTGAGATGGTCTCCGGCACACTTGACGCAACGCGGCAGACGGCCGCAGTTGCGGGAGCCGTGACCAAAACGCTGGCAATTAAAGCATTGTGTCAAGCCAGATTCATTTCGGTAGGATTCTACATCCACTTTCATGTGCAGGAGGAATTTAATTTTGTAGACGTCGTAGACATTCGGTGTACAATGCAGTACAGCGACGAATAGAGGCCACTTGACGTCGGTCAGTTTTCCCTGTGCGTCTGGCACTTGCTGGTGCATAACAGCGACAGATTGCACAGTGAAGCCCAGCTCCTCCAGCGCTTCCTTAACGTCAGCGGGAGGGGTGGTGGGCTCAAGGTGCCTGACGACGACCTTCAAAATTTTGAAAGGGTCGAGATCATATGTGTGGTACTGAATGGCACGAGTCTTGAGATAATCGATCATGTATCGATAATCTGATGGGTGTTCAAACTCGTAACGGATATTACCTCTTTTATATTGGCAGGAAAAGGAACCCTTCAGGTGCCCCTTCAGTTCCCTGACGCGATCGAGGTAGTTGACCGTGTCGTGAACTATAATAGGTGGCACCTTGGGGGCCTTGACAGGAGTAGGAGCCGGCATATTGTCTGGAATGTCTTGGTCAGCTGGTGTGACATCATCTAAACTTTCAAATCTGTTCGATGTTGGAACTGTGATCTCGTAGTCAGTCGCCATGTCGACCAGACTGGAGTCGGTCGCCGCATGGGAAGCGGAGGCGTCCTGAGGCGAAACAGGGTCCTGACGGTCGGTTGATTGCTTCTTCCTGTCAGGCGCCCTGGATTCAGCAGATTCAGAGTCGGTTTGCGAAGGGGGATGCGCATGCTTACGTGAAGCATGCGAGTATGGAGCATCCCGCGCCTTCGTGGATTTCGTCGATTTTCGACGCGTTACAGGCGGTGCAGCGTCAGCGGAGCCGGGTGTAGGGGCGGCCAGGACGGCATCGTTGTCACCGTTAGGTATCCCGCCGGAGCCTGGCCCCACGCTACTCGGCCCTGGGCCGGATGAACCCAGCTCAACGCTGTCCTGCTGCATCTGATCGGTCGCCTGATTGACTTGTTCTGACGTAAACTGAATTGTAGGATCCGACAGCCGACGGTGGACTGATCGAGAGATAGGCAGACAAGACTCTGATGAATACGACAGCAATTCAGCGCATGACATGATATTCTTGCCAGACGAGGGAAACAAACCTCGAGAACCGGCTGAAGAACTGGCCATCGTGGCCTTTGACTCCGCCGCGAGCGACGAAATCAACGCGCGCGACGACCAACACCAACGCAGAAAATAACCGCTCCGACTGAAAGACGACGCGGCAAAACGTAGAAAAAGAGCGTTCGACTAACGCCGAATACTCAGAATCGCGCGGAAAACACACTAAACTATCGCGACGGCAGCAACACCAGTAGCAAGCGCTCCGCTCTAGTCAGCGTCTCCCCACACAGTGGCACCCGCCGCCAGCCGCCGCCGCACCTTTACCAGCTCGCCCTGTTGCGGCCGCCGACCAATGGGGCGCGCGCGCAACCGGCCGCCGCACCCGAGCCCATAAAGCACCCCCACCCCGGCTGCGCCGGCACGCACTCCGCTGCTCGACTCGCTGCCGCTCGCACCGGTCGTTTTCGTTTCCGTTTCGTGTGCACCGTCGCTAGCCCATCGCCATGTCCGGACGCGGAAAGGGAGGCAAAGTCAAGGGCAAGTCAAAGTCCCGCTCAAGCAGGGCTGGGCTCCAGTTCCCGGTCGGCAGAATCCACCGCCTCCTGCGCAAGGGAAACTACGCAGAGCGCGTCGGCGCCGGGGCGCCCGTCTACCTCGCCGCCGTCATGGAGTACCTCGCGGCTGAGGTGCTCGAGCTGGCCGGAAACGCGGCCCGCGACAACAAGAAGACGCGCATCATCCCGCGCCACCTGCAGCTTGCCATCCGCAACGACGAGGAGCTCAACAAGCTCCTGTCGGGCGTCACCATCGCACAGGGTGGTGTCCTGCCCAACATCCAGGCCGTCCTGCTGCCAAAGAAGACCGAGAAGAAGGCCTAAAGGAGGCCAGGCAATCGCAGCGCCGCGTGCTCCCCTGCACGCAACGCGCTTTGCCGGCTCGGCTCGGCCCACAACAATCGGCCCTTTTCAGGGCCACCACACACACCTACGTCCAAAGCAAAATTTCAGTCGTCCTCGCCGCACCTTGTTTTGTTTTAACTTTGCACTGTCACAGCACAGCCGCCGCCGGCGCACGTCCGCCATCTTGTCGTCCACACAGCCCGTGTGGCCCAACACACACACATTTTGCACGGTCGCAGTCGCCTTCCAAACCGACAACGGCAGCAATAATGACCATTGTTAAAGGGAGGCGTGTCGACACACCGCCCTCCACTCCCGCGCGCAACGGCCGTCGACACGAACGAAACAGCTGATCCGGCCGCCTATGCCCACACGCCTTGCCTCGGAAACCCCAACGCCGCCGCAAACAAACACACAGAGACAAACCACGCAAGCAAATAATCACCGCCTCTCGCACAACAACACACAGCCCGCCATCTCCGTCGCGATCGATACAAAGACACACAAACGAAGCAGCTCCACACACAGCCAGCCACATGACACGTTTCCTTTCCTTCTCCCCTCCCAGTCACATCACGTCGCTCAAACGGAAAGAAAGAAAGAAAGAAACAAACAAACAAACAACACAGCGCACACACGCAGCAACAACAACACAGACTCTTTCGCACTTTTCAACTTCCGAACAGTGTGGTGGCCCTGAAAAGGGCCGTTTTCTAGTCTCTCCCACCCACAAGCACGGCCGCGGGAAGGCCAGCGCCCGCTGCGACGCAGCCTAACCGCCGAAACCGTACAGGGTGCGCCCCTGCCTCTTCAGGGCGTACACCACGTCCATGGCCGTCACAGTCTTGCGCTTGGCGTGCTCAGTGTACGTCACCGCGTCGCGGATCACGTTCTCCAGGAACACCTTCAGCACCCCGCGGGTCTCCTCGTAGATCAGACCAGAGATGCGCTTCACGCCGCCCCTGCGAGCCAGGCGGCGGATGGCGGGCTTCGTGATGCCCTGGATGTTGTCGCGCAACACCTTGCGGTGCCGCTTGGCGCCACCCTTGCCGAGCCCCTTTCCTCCCTTGCCGCGGCCTGTCATCCTTCCTTCCTCGGGCAAAGCAAAACGTGCACAAACAGCAGCTGCAGCGGCTGGCGAGTCGGCTACGGTCTGCGCCCAGCGCTTTACTAAGGATGGGGCCCCTCCACGCCCGCACCAACGTGGTGACCAACACAAAAGTTCTACTGTCACCTCCGTATGCATGTTAGTTTTGAATCAAGGCGTCACAGGATGCAGGCTGTGATGTTATCCATGCGTCTGGGTAAGGCTACTCATTAACATGGTCCATCAGGAGATAGTAGTGGTCGAAAGCGATCGAAGGGTAGCGGTTGTAAGAGCAGAGGAAAAAAAGTGCCAAGGCCAGCGCCAAGGGAAAAAAACCTCTGCGACAGTAGGACGGGAAGTAAGAGCAGTAGCGGTTTGCTAGCTGCGACAGAGCATGCAAGGTGAGGGGGGTTAGCGTGAGGTATCGTGCAACGTTACCTATGTACTGCGTGGTCGTTCGCTGGGTCAGTCCGGTGCCGCGGCTGGGCTCCCTCGTTGTCTCCTGGGCCGGCCGCAGTGGCTTACTCCCTGTAACACAAAAGTTCGGCGCGGCAGCGCGGCGACGCTTGCGCGATGAAGACTGCCCTGGCGGTTTTCTTCTTTGCACCTTTCACCTGCGGTGCTGCTGGGGCAACCGCTGGGACAGGCGCGCGAACGTCCTTCTGCGAGGTCGCAGGAGTGTTCGCAGGTACGACTGCACTGAGGCCTTGGGCGAAGACTGCACGCAGTTGCCTCAAGGCCTCTTCCTTCTCTGCAGCCACGGCGGCTGCGAAGGCAGCCCTCTCCACCGCCATTACGGCTTTGAGGGCTGCTGTGGCCTCCTTCACGGCGATGCCGAGCTCGAGGTCACATCTCTTCGCGGGAGGGCGAGCTGCGTCCTGGCGGCCCGTTTCCGAGCGGCCGTCCCCGCCCCTGGCAGGTGGATCTGCTGCTGCGCCGTCCCTCAGCTGCACCGGGCTGTTCTCCGCCCTACGCCGTTTCCGACGTCGTCTTCTCTTCTGCTGCTGCGTCGGTGCGGCCGCGGCCGCTTCGCCGCCCCCGGCACGGCTGCGGCTAGAGAAAGCCGCGCAACCGCGCCAGCTGGCGACGTGCGGGCCGCCACACCGGACACAAGTCGGCAGAGCTTTGCTGCCGCGGTCGCAGGCGCGGCTGTCGTGCTCACCTGAGCACTTGACGCACCGCGCCGCGTTGCGGCAGTACTTCGCAACATGGCCCTCGCCCTGGCACCTGAAGCACTGGGGCTGAGGATCCATGGCGGTCGGGAGAGCCTCCGTCGTAACCGGGAAGCCCAGCAACTTCCGCAAGTCGAAGATGTCGCTCCCGCCGTCGACCGTTTGCACGGTCACGGCATAGAGCGGCGCCCTCTTCCTGTTGGTCCGGTTGTGCAACCTTGCGGCTGCATTACCAAACCCGGCTCGCAGCAGCCCTTCCCGGACCGCTGCCTCGTCACAGCACCAAGGCAACCCCCTGAGGAGTGCCTTAGTCGTCTTCATCCTTCCTACCAGCGCGCCCGCCGCCCCCCTATATAGACTCTGGCCCGCCCTCCCCCCACCACGCGCAACCGAGGGCATATAAGCGCAGCACGGAGGCGCGCGGGCCCGTTGTCAAGGCAGCACCGGACGCCGCGCCGCACCTAACCTCCACGCACGCCGCTCCGCTACCGCTACCGCTACCGCCATGGCCCGCACAAAGCAAACGGCCCGCAAGTCCACCGGCGGAAAGGCGCCGCGCAAACAGCTCGCCACCAAGGCGGCGAGGAAGAGCGCGCCCGCCACCGGAGGCGTCAAGAAGCCCCACCGCTACAGGCCGGGCACCGTCGCCCTGCGAGAAATCAGGCGCTACCAGAAGAGCACAGAGCTGCTCATCCGCAAGCTGCCATTCCAGCGCCTAGTGCGCGAGATCGCCCAGGACTTCAAGACCGACCTGCGCTTCCAGAGCTCCGCAGTCATGGCCCTGCAGGAGGCCAGCGAGGCCTACCTCGTCGGCCTCTTCGAAGACACCAACCTGTGCGCAATCCACGCCAAGCGCGTCACCATCATGCCCAAGGACATCCAGCTCGCGCGCCGCATCCGCGGCGAGCGCGCCTAAACCGCGCCGCGGCACCGCACCGCACAAACAAAAACGGCCCTTTTCAGGGCCACTAACATCTCTCCGTCGCGAGCAAACTTTGTCGGTCGCCTGCCTCTCGCCCCGCAACCCAAAAACAAAACAAAAAACCACCACTTCCCGTCCGTCCGCCACACCCGCTCACTCTGCCTGCCTGCTAGCAGCGCGCAACAATCACACATCATCCCTCCCCGGCGCTCAAAGCGCACAATACCCAACGGCCGACGTCACACCGCACGGGTGGCTGGCCGGCCGCCGCTTTCGTTTCGAAAACAAAAAAAACCCGCACTCCACTCCGACGGCCAACGGCCAGGCAGGCGCGCTCGCTCGCTCTACACGCCACCGAAATCCCCGCCGACTCCTTCCGCATCTCAACGTGCCCCCCGTTGCAAAACATCACACACACACACACACACAAAGGAACAAAACAAAACAAAGACCAGACACGACTCGACAAGACAGACATCCGAGAAGAACGAACGCAGGCAAGCCAACCAACGTATTCAAACAAAACAACGCGACAGAAAACCAACCGTCGGCCGCCGCCACAAACACGGCGACAATCAACCACGACAACAACAACACCGCTTACCGCTACCGCCGCCCACACCCGCCACCGACCCCCGCAATCCAACCACCACGGCACGCAAACAGCATCCCCACGGGCATACAGAAACGCCAGACAGACACCCACACCAAACGCAACACGACAATCAAAACCTTCCCCGACGTGCTTTGATGGCCCTGAGAAGGGCCGTTTTGGGCCGCGCGTCTCTTGCGCGCCACTAGACGACGACGGGGGGTGGGGACGACGGAGTCAAGCGCCAAACCCTTCCATTCCCATCTCTTTCTCCTCTACTCTACTTCTTCTTCTTGGGCGAAGCCTTCGCCTTAGACGGCGTCGTCGCCTTCTTCGGGCGCGGCGCCTTCGGCTTCTTCGTCGGAACCTTGGCGGCCTTCTTCGCCTTCGACGGCGACTTGGCCTTGGCCGGCTTGGCCGCAGCCGCCTTCTTCGCACCCGCGGGAGCGGCCGACGCCGCAGACGCCTTCTTGGCGGCGCCCGCCTTCCGACCGGTCGCCGCCTTCACGCCACCAGCCTTCTTTGCGCCGGCCGCACGGGCGCCCTTCTTCTCCTTGCTGGCCGGAGCGGCGCGCTTCTTCTTGGCACCGCCAGCACGAGCCTTGCCGCCCTCGGCCGCCCCCCCGCCGCCGGCGCCGGCAAGCTTGAACGAGCCGGACGCGCCCTTCCCCTTCGTCTGCACCAGCTCGCCCGCCACGACGGCCGACTTGAGGTACTTCTTGATAAACGGCGCCAGCTTCTCCGCGTCCAGCTTGTAGTGCGCGGCTATGTACTTCTTGATCGCCTGCAGCGACGACCCGCCGCGCTCCTTCAGACTCTTGATGGCGGCCGTCACCATCTCAGAGGTGCGCGGGTGCGCAGGCTTGGCGCGCGGCTTCTTCGCAGACGACGCAGACTTGGCCTTCTTCGTAGTGCCGGTGGCGGCGGGTGCCGCAGCAGTCTCGTTCGTAGCCGCCTGATCTGCCATTTCGACGACGCGCGTAACACACAGCGAGAGCGAGCGGGACGGCAGGCACGCAAGCACAGCACAGCAGCAGAGCAGAGAATCACAAGGCCCAGCCAGTGTCGCGGGCGGGCGCGGACGGCCGAGAGAGCGGCCGCCACTCTGCGCGCCGCCGCGCCGCGCCTCCCGCGCTTGCTACCGCCCAACGTCCGACAGCCTGTGCGGAGCAGCCCCAAACCTGCGCCACAACCGCCCGCGCCTTTCAAACCACCGAGGATGGGGCTACACACAGCCACACCACAGTCGCCAACCAGTCGCCACGGCAGCGCCGCAAACCACGGCCAAACTGCAGCTACCGCGCGCTACAGCCTGGGTCGGCCCGCCGAGAATCGCCGCCCCCGCCCAAATGCCGCCCCCACAGCCCCAGCCGACGACCCGCCACAATGGCCAAACCTTCGGCAAAACTCCCACACCGTCGCCGCGGCAGCCCGGCCAGCGCGGCCGGCGCCACAGCCACACAAGCCGAGGCGTGCGGCGATGACGGCCGTGCAAACGCGCCTCCGCCGCCCCATCGCCTTCCGTCGCCCTCCCGCCGTTTCCCGATCGGCCCGCAGCCGTCGGGCCACATCGCGCGCCGTCCTCCTCCTCTCGCCCGCCAACATTCACAGCCGTTTCTCAACAATTGCCCGCCGCAAACGGACGCCGCCTGCGCAACAGGCGCCGCCGCCCCTCGCCGCTTCCGACCCAACCCCTCGACCGAGGCAAACCGCAATCCGAATCTACAGACCAACCCAATCTGCCGTCAAGCACACACGACAGCCGACCTTACACGTTACGCGTTACACATTACGTTTACACGTCTACGTTAGGTTAGGTTAGGTGGACGTGGGTTAGGTTAAGGGGACTTGGGTTAGGTTAAGCGTCAAACTTAGGTTAAGCATTCAAACACGTCAGGCGTCAGAGGTTAGGTTAGGTTAGGTTACACGTTAGGTTAAGGGGTCGGTGCTAGGTTAAGAAGCGTCAAACGTAGGTTAGAAAAGCGTTCAAACGTGAGGCGTGAGCCGGACAGCTTACCTTACGTAGACGTTAGGGGCTCACAGGCTGAGCTCACCTCGCCACACCACAGGTTAGGTTCGGTTCGGTTCGGTTCGCTCGGCTCAGCGTAAAGCGCCGAGGTCAGGGTTACGTTCGTTCACCTTCGGGCGCCACACTTTCGGTTGAAAGGTCGCGACGGGACGGACGTCGGCAGGCACGCCGCAAACGAACAAAAAAAACGTACAGACGACGTCGGAAACCGCCGACAGACGGGGGAGCAGCACGACCACGACCAGACACCGAGCGCGAACGAGACACACGCGAACCACCCCCACCGGCCAAAGGGCACCACACAACAACCCAGAGCACCACGTGTCGACACCAGAGCAACCCGCCGCTCACGCGACATGGCTGGCACCGAAGGGCAACCGCCCGCAACTGCGCTTTCCGCGCCGGCCCGGATGCACGTCGTGCTACAACAACACCACTACCGTACACAGCCGCTGTTCACAACATCACTATCAATGGCGCGCCCGCGGCTCGCCGCCGTCGCAGTCGCAGCCCCAACGCCAGCACTTTTGCACCACCATTCACACGCACCGCAACACAGCTCGCCGACACAGCCGAACAAAACAAACACCACACAACAACAGCAACAACGCCGCCGCCTCTACTTGTGCCGGCGACCCACCCCGCCGATGGCGCACCTTTCGCCAGCCGGCAATCGACACACACGCACCCACCCACCGGGGCCCAGTGCAAAAAACAAAAAAAAACACACAAAAACAAAAAAATCAAACGACACGGGAAGCGCACACCGCCACTTCGCGCGCACGCCACCAACCAGTCGTCGTCTCAAAATAACAAACACAAACACAATAAACTAACAACTAGGGCAACACAAAACAAAAACGCCTCGCACGAACCGCCCACAAAAAGGACAAGCACACGCACAGCCTCTGCTGACGACCACGACGCAGCGGCACGCTGCTCCTGTCCCGCGCCCCGCGCCCCACTCGATTCACAACTCACGCGACACCGTCAACGACGGGCTCGCTTCCCGCAACCTACCACCTTTCCGCCACGACGCACAGCCCCAGCCCCACCCGACGACGCCCGTGGCAACGACTGCACTTTCACCACCGCCTCCCCCTTCCCCCCCAAAACAACACACACACACACACACACAGCCAGCCAAAAACGCACTCGCGACCCACACATGCACGTGCATCGGCACACGCCAACCAGTCAACGTCGACAACCACACGCAAGGCTCGAAACGAAACCGGCGTCCTTCCACGTTGCCATCAAGCTACGCGACACAAGACACAAGGAACCAACACAACAGCCGGCCCCACTAATTCCCACTCTCACGCCGCAAAAAGCACACCGAAACCGCCAAACGCACGCACATTCCCCTTCGCACCGACACCACCGACCGGCTCGCTACCACACACCTCTCGGCAGCCGTTTCACGCCAATTCGCCACACCGCCCACACAGTCGACAAGCGCCCGCCCTGTACGGCACACGCAACGACGCAGCGCAGCAAAGGGCGCCCGCAACACATACCTCTCCGCCGCCCGACGCGCCAACCGCCACACCACACCGCCAGCCACTCGCAAATTGTGCACTGCCACCAGCCACACGTCCAACACGCCGCGCCGCCTCCGGCCACCCGCCAGGGGGCGCTCACGTCCGCGACAACAGCGCGGCCCGCCGGGCCGGGCCGAACCGAACCGAGCCGCCGCTGCTCTGCACTCGGCACGGCCACACCCTGCTGCAGACCGGGCTCGTCCCTCTGTACGCGTCTGCCTGCGCATCAACACAACACGACCTTTTTTTTTTTTCTCTCTCTACCGCCATCCCTCCTTCTCGCGTTTTACTCGTTGTTGCAGCAGCGGCGCACACCTACACATCCACAGCCCCAGCCGAGCCGGCCTCACCTCAGGGCCCGCCGCCAGCGTCTCCTCCTCGGGCACAGGTGCGGTGCTGTGGCCGCCCATCCAACCGCATTGCTGGCCGTCCAGCCACCAGGCGTTCCCACTGCCGCGAGCCACGCCGCGCACCGACCCTGCTGCAGAAAACGAAGCATAGCCAGAGACCGACCGATACACAAAGCAAGCCGTCGCCTCGCCTCTTGTCCTTCCTGCCTTCCTTCCGCCCCCGCCCTTCTCACACCACCGCCTCTCCACTTTCGCCCACCCCCCCCTCCTTTTCTTTTTTTTTTTTTTTGTTTCTTTCTTTCTTTCTTTCTCTCCTTCCCGCCATGGCGGTTACGGCACCGCCTGCAGCGGCAGATTTTTTGCGCCCACACGCCTACTCCTACCACCATTAACCTTGCCCTGCCCTGCCCATCAACGTCGCAGTCGAACCGACGCGTGCCAACACACTGCCCACGTTCCTTTCTCTTTTCGGCCTACGCCCATTACGCGCCGCCGCCACAGCACCTTCCCTTCCCACAACACACCGACGTCATCACACGCACCCAAAACAGGGGCCACGACCGTGTTCCTCGCCCACTCCCATCCCGCACGGTACGCACATTCCCAACTACTACCGCGCACCCTCCCTTTCCAATCTGTGTGTCTCTGTGTCTGTGTCCTGTCCGCGCGTGACGCCTCTCAACATCCGCCGTCCCCCGTCCCGTTTTCGCCCCCATGCCGTCGTCGCGCCGCCTCCTCCCCGTCCACCGCCGCCCCTGTCCGCCCCGCACCACACCATACACCGCTGCTTGTCCCGGCCGTTGCCACCAAAGGCGCCGACCGCAAACGCGCCACGCCGCAGCCCCCGTGCGTCTCGCGCTCGCTTGCATCTCCGTGCCGACGCTGCCTCTCTTCCCACTCGCACTCGACCTCGACAACACAGTCTTTGGCTCCGCCACTGCGTGTTCCGGTGGTACGCACGCTGCAACACGTATGTATTCATTACCAGAGCGATGGCGAGGCATGACAGCATCTCTGTCTGACCAGAGAGTTCTTTATCGCTGCTAGTCGGCGCTTGGACCGCGCCAGACGACAGTAGTGGCACGCACCGGGTCGCCAGGAACAGTTGTTATATATATTGTAGCGCGAGTCGGGAGAGGTAGTAGTCGGTCGACAGTAGTAGCGGGTCGACGGTTGTACTGAGCGGGCGTCGGCGGCGTGCTCTGCTCGTCTCGCGACTCTGGTCACGGTTCGGGACGATGTATAGTATATTGTGTTATAATCAAAAGGTGGTGTGACGCTGCATTGCGCAAATCTGATAACGTATGTTCATTGTACTTCTTTTGTTCAACAACAAAAGCCCCACTATTACTTTTTTTCTAAAGTAACTTTTGTCTCTTAACGAAAAACATTCACTTTTTAAAGACTACTTCCTATGGCATTTCCCTCCAAGGAGTGCAATTAATTACCAGCCAGCACTCATTCATTGCACACAGCTGTGTAAGGGGTATCTACAATTGAGGAGCGGATATAAATGCAATTTTTTGTTTTTTTTTTTTTTGTGTGTGTGTGTTGTAACCTCCCAGCAAAATTTAAAATAATGGACAATGTTATTTACGGATGCTAATGGACATTGCGCTAATTGTAACCTCGCCCACAATGAGAGGTATTGAAAATGGCAACAAAAATGTGAAATTCGCAATCTGACTCAAATATAAAGTCTTCACACAACATTTACAAACGTCCGTTCAGTGACAAGAAACTTCAATTAAACCGAAATATCGGTCTTTGGCCCTGTGCAAAACAATCAGAATTAAAGTCTTACCTCCGAATAAATGGATGTCACATTTCTGCTCTGGTTGTTGCGCAGCGCTTGGAGGAACTGCATTTGCAAATAATAATATTCTCTTTTTTTGTGATTTTAGTGACATTTTTCTTCAAAGCAGTGGAATGAAATGTGAAGTGCAACGAACTCTTTAGTTCAATAACAAATTAAATGTTTGAAAAATGCTTTTGAAATAAAAATTATTATTGGGGAACTTGTTGGAGAATAATTACACTTTTTCATTATCTAATGATTATATTAATTAACAGTATACCTTATTCACCATCTTGACCAGTGTTGCCGACCACCTACATCACACAACCGCACTCGGCTGCTACTACTGACCGACCGCTCTGCATGACGACTATTAGCGTACTGCACGCGACGACTACTGACAGAGTACAGCCCTCAACTACACAGAGCTACGGACTCGCAACGACTACTGACAGACAGACTGACTGACTGAGAACCGCTCGCAACACTCGCGCAGTCCAGCGCAAACTCTCTGGTCACAGATGCTACAACGTCTCGCCATCGCTACTATGTTACATACGTGTTTCAGTGTCTTTTTCATTGGGGTAACGATCTTTGGCTCTTTTTATTCTGAATACAGGGCCAAAGGTCAACGCTGCTGCCCTTATACAATTTATCAGGTTTCATTATGTCTGTTGCAATGTTACATACGGTTCACTCTTTCATTAATATTACCGTTGGGTTTGTTTTGTAGGGACGTTAACATTCTGGCACATTTTTATTATCATCGGACTCTCTGCTATTTGTGCAGGGAGGTTATACCTGGGTCCATTTCCATTTCCATTTACATTTTAATATTGATAGACTTTTTGTTTTCTTTTTTGTTTCTTGTTGTTTTTCCTTCTTTTTTTTTGTTGTTTTTTTTTTTTTTGTTTTGTTTTTCCCGCTCTCACCACCACCGCCGCATCACGCCTTCCGTTTTCTTGGTTTCTTTTCTGTTCTTCAACTGCTTCAACATCACCGCGCCCCATTTCCACACCACAGCCATCAGCCTCCAAGACGGGCGGGCGCAGTGTGCCATTTCCGGCGCACAAGCACACCCGTACGGTACTCTCCTCGCCCCCACGCCACCAACAACACAGCGACCACGCGGCTTTCAGGCATGGCACGGCACGGCACGGCACGGCACGGCACGGCACGGCACCGGCGAAATGCGCCGCCCCCGCCCCTCCGCGCATCCGTCCGTCTCGCCACGTTCACTGACAGCCGCGTCTGCGGCTACACCACGACAACCACAACACAACACCGCTCCCCTCCCTGGCAACTCACATTGTTTTTCTCCTCCTCTTTTGCACAAACCACAACGCCGAGCACAGGCGCAAGCCACCCACACCGCGCCCCTCCCCGTCCCGTCTTTGGCCGCCGCTCCTCGTTTCCTCGTTTGCCCCCTCCCATCTCCCGAAATGCCATGCCAGCAGCGTTACGCATGCCCCTCCCCTGTCCACACAACACTACCGCCTAACGAACAGCCTTTTCCGGGCCACATCCAGGGCACGCCCACCTCCAAACACTGCCAATTCACGGACGCACACACTCACTCACTTTCTCGACACCTTTCTGTACGGAGGGTGCGTCATCTCGACCGTGACAGAGTGACGGCAACTATCGACGATCCATTTCCCCCCACTGGTAAAACATGTCCACTAACACCTACATACATCATTCAAGTACACAGACAATAGCATACACACAATGGGAGGGCACACGAACATGGACGGCACGGCACTGTCATACACTCTTCCTCAGAACCATATCAACAAACGTTACGTACATCCGGGAAAGCGAAAGCGAACGCGAAAGCGAAAGCAAAAGCAAAAGCAAAGGCAAAGCCCAATGCAGCCGTCAAAGGTAACGTTCACCACGGCAGACACTTGCAGCCGCGCCGCCGTTAAACGCATTTCAGTGCGGCTCCAATACGCCTCCGACACGGGAACGTTCCGTTGCTCTACGAATGCGTTTCTCCCCTTTTTCCCTTCCTCTCTCTTTTGCCCCCCCCCCTCCTTGCACTCTCGCCTCATTCCTCACGTTCTGCCCAGACATTCGACCGATCAAAGTCAACCTTTCGTTACCGTTCTCAGCGCGACGGTGTACAACAGTATGACGGGTGTGCCCAAGACTTCGGTTCAGTTGCGTGACGCCGGTCTATCGCGCCGATCGACAGTTACTCAGGGGGCGACGGATCGGACCACGTCACCGACACACAAAACACTTTCAAACAAACAAATACATACCGGATGGACACAGACAAACACGTGTACAGACATTCGCCAAACAAACGACCGCCGCCGCCGCCGTCGTCGTCTAGCGTGCATCTTGAATGACGACATCGGTGTGCGTGCGTCGTACGCAATCAGTCAGACACGGCTATCAAACATCAGAGTCGAATGGTACATCATCGTGCGTGTCGCCGTACACGTACAGTACAATACAACAACAATGCGTCTTAATGGCACGTTCATTTCAACGTCACTCACACACCTCCACGCTGCAGTTACGTCGCACCATTGTCAAACTCGGCGTACAGCAAAGGGAATAGTGGGCGGCAAAAAAAACCAAACAAAAACATTTCACATTTCACCCTCGCCATGTATGATGTGCAAAAAAACAAACCCGCAAACGGCCGTCGTTACGGTGACACAAAAGTCGCCGATCACACTGTCCCCCCCTCGCAGACGGGTCTCACACACACACACACACCAACAACACCAATGGGTCAAAAACCACGCCAACGAGGCGTGCCACCATTCCACGCCACGGCGACCAACCTCGTGGCCGTACCCCGCGCAACACGCTTTGACGCGCCCCCCCACCCACAATCAAAATGCACACACACACATCACAGCCGTCCACACAAACAACAACAATTCCGCCCTTCCCGCAAAAGGCAAGTTGGTGGCCCTGAAAAGGGCCGTTTTGCCGCTCTCGCAACGGAGGAGCCTTCTCCATCCTTCCTTCCATTCCAGAGCCACCTCCTTACTTGGAGCTCGTGTACTTGGTCACCGCCTTCGTGCCCTCGCTCACGGCGTGCTTGGCCAGCTCGCCAGGCAGCAACAGCCGCACAGCGGTCTGGATCTCGCGGGACGTGATGGTCGAGCGCTTGTTGTAGTGCGCCAGGCGAGAAGCCTCGGCCGCAATGCGCTCGAAAATGTCGTTCACGAAGCTGTTCATGATGCTCATCGCCTTCGACGAGATGCCCGTGTCAGGGTGCACCTGCTTCAGCACCTTGTAGATGTAGATGGCATAGCTCTCCTTCCTCTTGCGCTTCTTCTTCTTGTCGCCCTTCGAAATGTTCTTCTGCGCCTTGCCAGCCTTCTTGGCGGCCTTCCCGCTAGTCTTGGGCGGCATCTCGAACCAACGTACGGCAGCAGCAACACCAGTAGCAAGCGCTCCGCTCTAGTCAGCGTCTCCCCACACAGTGGCACCCGCCGACCTGATATGTTTGGGGTATTCTCCCCCTTTGTTAATTGAAGTACCGGCATCCTGTTGATGCCCTGACTTTCGAGATGGTACCTTTAGGTTAAGATTGGCTTTTTGTCTGTATTTGTTTGGGGGTGTTCCCCGGGTATATGAACTGTGTTTGATTAATGATGGTTATGATATGAGTGGATGAAAGTCAGTGTAGCTCGTCATCTGAACTGACGGTGAATGGTAGTGATGGGAGTTCTGTGTGTAGGGAGAATATCTGGTCCCAGGGATCTAATGAGGGGGAAAGGTGAAGAATGAGATGTTTCATAGAATTTCGTTGACTTGATTTTTATGAGATGGTTAAATGTTGGTTGTCCTAGCATACCTCTAATTTCCTCGTTACTGGAGAACCAGGGGGCATCTGTGATTATTCTAAACGTCTTATTTTGTATCACTTCTAGTGAGGCCAGGTGTGTGTTTGCCGCCATGCTCCACACCTCCGATCCATAAAGAATAACTGGCAAAATTATTGTTTTCCATATTCGGAGCTTCGCCTCTGTTGATAAGCCCCTGCCCTTAAGAAGGGGATACAGTTGGTAGAGCCGGGCGGAACCTTTGTTTTTGGCCTCTGTTATATGCTGTTTGAACGTGAGATTTTTGTCTATGTTCAGTCCCAGGTATTTTATAACTTTTCTCCATGGGAGTTGTTGTCCATTGTGGTTGAGATTTCTGATGGGTCTTGTTATTTTGTGTGTGAAAATTATGGCTTGGCACTTGTCCGGATTTACTTTTACTTTCCACAAGTTACACCAGTGGTCGACTTTGTTGAGGTGCCGCTGGAGGCTACACGTTATACGATTTATGTTACGCCCGCTGTGGTACAGCGCTGTGTCATCAGCGTAGAGCGCTATGTTCCCACCCGGCTCTTTTGGGATATCATTTGTGAACACAAGATAGAGGAGGGGGCCAAGCACAGATCCCTGTGGGACACCTGCTTCTGTTGCGGCCGCCGACCAATGGGGCGCGCGCGCAACCGGCCGCCGCACCCGAGCCCATAAAGCACCCCCACCCCGGCTGCGCCGGCACGCACTCCGCTGCTCGACTCGCTGCCGCTCGCACCGGTCGTTTTCGTTTCCGTTTCGTGTGCACCGTCGCTAGCCCATCGCCATGTCCGGACGCGGAAAGGGAGGCAAAGTCAAGGGCAAGTCAAAGTCCCGCTCAAGCAGGGCTGGGCTCCAGTTCCCGGTCGGCAGAATCCACCGCCTCCTGCGCAAGGGAAACTACGCAGAGCGCGTCGGCGCCGGGGCGCCCGTCTACCTCGCCGCCGTCATGGAGTACCTCGCGGCTGAGGTGCTCGAGCTGGCCGGAAACGCGGCCCGCGACAACAAGAAGACGCGCATCATCCCGCGCCACCTGCAGCTTGCCATCCGCAACGACGAGGAGCTCAACAAGCTCCTGTCGGGCGTCACCATCGCACAGGGTGGTGTCCTGCCCAACATCCAGGCCGTCCTGCTGCCAAAGAAGACCGAGAAGAAGGCCTAAAGGAGGCCAGGCAATCGCAGCGCCGCGTGCTCCCCTGCACGCAACGCGCTTTGCCGGCTCGGCTCGGCCCACAACAATCGGCCCTTTTCAGGGCCACCACACACACCTACGTCCAAAGCAAAATTTCAGTCGTCCTCGCCGCACCTTGTTTTGTTTTAACTTTGCACTGTCACAGCACAGCCGCCGCCGGCGCACGTCCGCCATCTTGTCGTCCACACAGCCCGTGTGGCCCAACACACACACATTTTGCACGGTCGCAGTCGCCTTCCAAACCGACAACGGCAGCAATAATGACCATTGTTAAAGGGAGGCGTGTCGACACACCGCCCTCCACTCCCGCGCGCAACGGCCGTCGACACGAACGAAACAGCTGATCCGGCCGCCTATGCCCACACGCCTTGCCTCGGAAACCCCAACGCCGCCGCAAACAAACACACAGAGACAAACCACGCAAGCAAATAATCACCGCCTCTCGCACAACAACACACAGCCCGCCATCTCCGTCGCGATCGATACAAAGACACACAAACGAAGCAGCTCCACACACAGCCAGCCACATGACACGTTTCCTTTCCTTCTCCCCTCCCAGTCACATCACGTCGCTCAAACGGAAAGAAAGAAAGAAAGAAACAAACAAACAAACAACACAGCGCACACACGCAGCAACAACAACACAGACTCTTTCGCACTTTTCAACTTCCGAACAGTGTGGTGGCCCTGAAAAGGGCCGTTTTCTAGTCTCTCCCACCCACAAGCACGGCCGCGGGAAGGCCAGCGCCCGCTGCGACGCAGCCTAACCGCCGAAACCGTACAGGGTGCGCCCCTGCCTCTTCAGGGCGTACACCACGTCCATGGCCGTCACAGTCTTGCGCTTGGCGTGCTCAGTGTACGTCACCGCGTCGCGGATCACGTTCTCCAGGAACACCTTCAGCACCCCGCGGGTCTCCTCGTAGATCAGACCAGAGATGCGCTTCACGCCGCCCCTGCGAGCCAGGCGGCGGATGGCGGGCTTCGTGATGCCCTGGATGTTGTCGCGCAACACCTTGCGGTGCCGCTTGGCGCCACCCTTGCCGAGCCCCTTTCCTCCCTTGCCGCGGCCTGTCATCCTTCCTTCCTCGGGCAAAGCAAAACGTGCACAAACAGCAGCTGCAGCGGCTGGCGAGTCGGCTACGGTCTGCGCCCAGCGCGCCCGCCGCCCCCCTATATAGACTCTGGCCCGCCCTCCCCCCACCACGCGCAACCGAGGGCATATAAGCGCAGCACGGAGGCGCGCGGGCCCGTTGTCAAGGCAGCACCGGACGCCGCGCCGCACCTAACCTCCACGCACGCCGCTCCGCTACCGCTACCGCTACCGCCATGGCCCGCACAAAGCAAACGGCCCGCAAGTCCACCGGCGGAAAGGCGCCGCGCAAACAGCTCGCCACCAAGGCGGCGAGGAAGAGCGCGCCCGCCACCGGAGGCGTCAAGAAGCCCCACCGCTACAGGCCGGGCACCGTCGCCCTGCGAGAAATCAGGCGCTACCAGAAGAGCACAGAGCTGCTCATCCGCAAGCTGCCATTCCAGCGCCTAGTGCGCGAGATCGCCCAGGACTTCAAGACCGACCTGCGCTTCCAGAGCTCCGCAGTCATGGCCCTGCAGGAGGCCAGCGAGGCCTACCTCGTCGGCCTCTTCGAAGACACCAACCTGTGCGCAATCCACGCCAAGCGCGTCACCATCATGCCCAAGGACATCCAGCTCGCGCGCCGCATCCGCGGCGAGCGCGCCTAAACCGCGCCGCGGCACCGCACCGCACAAACAAAAACGGCCCTTTTCAGGGCCACTAACATCTCTCCGTCGCGAGCAAACTTTGTCGGTCGCCTGCCTCTCGCCCCGCAACCCAAAAACAAAACAAAAAACCACCACTTCCCGTCCGTCCGCCACACCCGCTCACTCTGCCTGCCTGCTAGCAGCGCGCAACAATCACACATCATCCCTCCCCGGCGCTCAAAGCGCACAATACCCAACGGCCGACGTCACACCGCACGGGTGGCTGGCCGGCCGCCGCTTTCGTTTCGAAAACAAAAAAAACCCGCACTCCACTCCGACGGCCAACGGCCAGGCAGGCGCGCTCGCTCGCTCTACACGCCACCGAAATCCCCGCCGACTCCTTCCGCATCTCAACGTGCCCCCCGTTGCAAAACATCACACACACACACACACACAAAGGAACAAAACAAAACAAAGACCAGACACGACTCGACAAGACAGACATCCGAGAAGAACGAACGCAGGCAAGCCAACCAACGTATTCAAACAAAACAACGCGACAGAAAACCAACCGTCGGCCGCCGCCACAAACACGGCGACAATCAACCACGACAACAACAACACCGCTTACCGCTACCGCCGCCCACACCCGCCACCGACCCCCGCAATCCAACCACCACGGCACGCAAACAGCATCCCCACGGGCATACAGAAACGCCAGACAGACACCCACACCAAACGCAACACGACAATCAAAACCTTCCCCGACGTGCTTTGATGGCCCTGAGAAGGGCCGTTTTGGGCCGCGCGTCTCTTGCGCGCCACTAGACGACGACGGGGGGTGGGGACGACGGAGTCAAGCGCCAAACCCTTCCATTCCCATCTCTTTCTCCTCTACTCTACTTCTTCTTCTTGGGCGAAGCCTTCGCCTTAGACGGCGTCGTCGCCTTCTTCGGGCGCGGCGCCTTCGGCTTCTTCGTCGGAACCTTGGCGGCCTTCTTCGCCTTCGACGGCGACTTGGCCTTGGCCGGCTTGGCCGCAGCCGCCTTCTTCGCACCCGCGGGAGCGGCCGACGCCGCAGACGCCTTCTTGGCGGCGCCCGCCTTCCGACCGGTCGCCGCCTTCACGCCACCAGCCTTCTTTGCGCCGGCCGCACGGGCGCCCTTCTTCTCCTTGCTGGCCGGAGCGGCGCGCTTCTTCTTGGCACCGCCAGCACGAGCCTTGCCGCCCTCGGCCGCCCCCCCGCCGCCGGCGCCGGCAAGCTTGAACGAGCCGGACGCGCCCTTCCCCTTCGTCTGCACCAGCTCGCCCGCCACGACGGCCGACTTGAGGTACTTCTTGATAAACGGCGCCAGCTTCTCCGCGTCCAGCTTGTAGTGCGCGGCTATGTACTTCTTGATCGCCTGCAGCGACGACCCGCCGCGCTCCTTCAGACTCTTGATGGCGGCCGTCACCATCTCAGAGGTGCGCGGGTGCGCAGGCTTGGCGCGCGGCTTCTTCGCAGACGACGCAGACTTGGCCTTCTTCGTAGTGCCGGTGGCGGCGGGTGCCGCAGCAGTCTCGTTCGTAGCCGCCTGATCTGCCATTTCGACGACGCGCGTAACACACAGCGAGAGCGAGCGGGACGGCAGGCACGCAAGCACAGCACAGCAGCAGAGCAGAGAATCACAAGGCCCAGCCAGTGTCGCGGGCGGGCGCGGACGGCCGAGAGAGCGGCCGCCACTCTGCGCGCCGCCGCGCCGCGCCTCCCGCGCTTGCTACCGCCCAACGTCCGACAGCCTGTGCGGAGCAGCCCCAAACCTGCGCCACAACCGCCCGCGCCTTTCAAACCACCGAGGATGGGGCTACACACAGCCACACCACAGTCGCCAACCAGTCGCCACGGCAGCGCCGCAAACCACGGCCAAACTGCAGCTACCGCGCGCTACAGCCTGGGTCGGCCCGCCGAGAATCGCCGCCCCCGCCCAAATGCCGCCCCCACAGCCCCAGCCGACGACCCGCCACAATGGCCAAACCTTCGGCAAAACTCCCACACCGTCGCCGCGGCAGCCCGGCCAGCGCGGCCGGCGCCACAGCCACACAAGCCGAGGCGTGCGGCGATGACGGCCGTGCAAACGCGCCTCCGCCGCCCCATCGCCTTCCGTCGCCCTCCCGCCGTTTCCCGATCGGCCCGCAGCCGTCGGGCCACATCGCGCGCCGTCCTCCTCCTCTCGCCCGCCAACATTCACAGCCGTTTCTCAACAATTGCCCGCCGCAAACGGACGCCGCCTGCGCAACAGGCGCCGCCGCCCCTCGCCGCTTCCGACCCAACCCCTCGACCGAGGCAAACCGCAATCCGAATCTACAGACCAACCCAATCTGCCGTCAAGCACACACGACAGCCGACCTTACACGTTACGCGTTACACATTACGTTTACACGTCTACGTTAGGTTAGGTTAGGTGGACGTGGGTTAGGTTAAGGGGACTTGGGTTAGGTTAAGCGTCAAACTTAGGTTAAGCATTCAAACACGTCAGGCGTCAGAGGTTAGGTTAGGTTAGGTTACACGTTAGGTTAAGGGGTCGGTGCTAGGTTAAGAAGCGTCAAACGTAGGTTAGAAAAGCGTTCAAACGTGAGGCGTGAGCCGGACAGCTTACCTTACGTAGACGTTAGGGGCTCACAGGCTGAGCTCACCTCGCCACACCACAGGTTAGGTTCGGTTCGGTTCGGTTCGCTCGGCTCAGCGTAAAGCGCCGAGGTCAGGGTTACGTTCGTTCACCTTCGGGCGCCACACTTTCGGTTGAAAGGTCGCGACGGGACGGACGTCGGCAGGCACGCCGCAAACGAACAAAAAAAACGTACAGACGACGTCGGAAACCGCCGACAGACGGGGGAGCAGCACGACCACGACCAGACACCGAGCGCGAACGAGACACACGCGAACCACCCCCACCGGCCAAAGGGCACCACACAACAACCCAGAGCACCACGTGTCGACACCAGAGCAACCCGCCGCTCACGCGACATGGCTGGCACCGAAGGGCAACCGCCCGCAACTGCGCTTTCCGCGCCGGCCCGGATGCACGTCGTGCTACAACAACACCACTACCGTACACAGCCGCTGTTCACAACATCACTATCAATGGCGCGCCCGCGGCTCGCCGCCGTCGCAGTCGCAGCCCCAACGCCAGCACTTTTGCACCACCATTCACACGCACCGCAACACAGCTCGCCGACACAGCCGAACAAAACAAACACCACACAACAACAGCAACAACGCCGCCGCCTCTACTTGTGCCGGCGACCCACCCCGCCGATGGCGCACCTTTCGCCAGCCGGCAATCGACACACACGCACCCACCCACCGGGGCCCAGTGCAAAAAACAAAAAAAAACACACAAAAACAAAAAAATCAAACGACACGGGAAGCGCACACCGCCACTTCGCGCGCACGCCACCAACCAGTCGTCGTCTCAAAATAACAAACACAAACACAATAAACTAACAACTAGGGCAACACAAAACAAAAACGCCTCGCACGAACCGCCCACAAAAAGGACAAGCACACGCACAGCCTCTGCTGACGACCACGACGCAGCGGCACGCTGCTCCTGTCCCGCGCCCCGCGCCCCACTCGATTCACAACTCACGCGACACCGTCAACGACGGGCTCGCTTCCCGCAACCTACCACCTTTCCGCCACGACGCACAGCCCCAGCCCCACCCGACGACGCCCGTGGCAACGACTGCACTTTCACCACCGCCTCCCCCTTCCCCCCCAAAACAACACACACACACACACACACAGCCAGCCAAAAACGCACTCGCGACCCACACATGCACGTGCATCGGCACACGCCAACCAGTCAACGTCGACAACCACACGCAAGGCTCGAAACGAAACCGGCGTCCTTCCACGTTGCCATCAAGCTACGCGACACAAGACACAAGGAACCAACACAACAGCCGGCCCCACTAATTCCCACTCTCACGCCGCAAAAAGCACACCGAAACCGCCAAACGCACGCACATTCCCCTTCGCACCGACACCACCGACCGGCTCGCTACCACACACCTCTCGGCAGCCGTTTCACGCCAATTCGCCACACCGCCCACACAGTCGACAAGCGCCCGCCCTGTACGGCACACGCAACGACGCAGCGCAGCAAAGGGCGCCCGCAACACATACCTCTCCGCCGCCCGACGCGCCAACCGCCACACCACACCGCCAGCCACTCGCAAATTGTGCACTGCCACCAGCCACACGTCCAACACGCCGCGCCGCCTCCGGCCACCCGCCAGGGGGCGCTCACGTCCGCGACAACAGCGCGGCCCGCCGGGCCGGGCCGAACCGAACCGAGCCGCCGCTGCTCTGCACTCGGCACGGCCACACCCTGCTGCAGACCGGGCTCGTCCCTCTGTACGCGTCTGCCTGCGCATCAACACAACACGACCTTTTTTTTTTTTCTCTCTCTACCGCCATCCCTCCTTCTCGCGTTTTACTCGTTGTTGCAGCAGCGGCGCACACCTACACATCCACAGCCCCAGCCGAGCCGGCCTCACCTCAGGGCCCGCCGCCAGCGTCTCCTCCTCGGGCACAGGTGCGGTGCTGTGGCCGCCCATCCAACCGCATTGCTGGCCGTCCAGCCACCAGGCGTTCCCACTGCCGCGAGCCACGCCGCGCACCGACCCTGCTGCAGAAAACGAAGCATAGCCAGAGACCGACCGATACACAAAGCAAGCCGTCGCCTCGCCTCTTGTCCTTCCTGCCTTCCTTCCGCCCCCGCCCTTCTCACACCACCGCCTCTCCACTTTCGCCCACCCCCCCCTCCTTTTCTTTTTTTTTTTTTTTGTTTCTTTCTTTCTTTCTTTCTCTCCTTCCCGCCATGGCGGTTACGGCACCGCCTGCAGCGGCAGATTTTTTGCGCCCACACGCCTACTCCTACCACCATTAACCTTGCCCTGCCCTGCCCATCAACGTCGCAGTCGAACCGACGCGTGCCAACACACTGCCCACGTTCCTTTCTCTTTTCGGCCTACGCCCATTACGCGCCGCCGCCACAGCACCTTCCCTTCCCACAACACACCGACGTCATCACACGCACCCAAAACAGGGGCCACGACCGTGTTCCTCGCCCACTCCCATCCCGCACGGTACGCACATTCCCAACTACTACCGCGCACCCTCCCTTTCCAATCTGTGTGTCTCTGTGTCTGTGTCCTGTCCGCGCGTGACGCCTCTCAACATCCGCCGTCCCCCGTCCCGTTTTCGCCCCCATGCCGTCGTCGCGCCGCCTCCTCCCCGTCCACCGCCGCCCCTGTCCGCCCCGCACCACACCATACACCGCTGCTTGTCCCGGCCGTTGCCACCAAAGGCGCCGACCGCAAACGCGCCACGCCGCAGCCCCCGTGCGTCTCGCGCTCGCTTGCATCTCCGTGCCGACGCTGCCTCTCTTCCCACTCGCACTCGACCTCGACAACACAGTCTTTGGCTCCGCCACTGCGTGTTCCGGTGGTACGCACGCTGCAACACGTATGTATTCATTACCAGAGCGATGGCGAGGCATGACAGCATCTCTGTCTGACCAGAGAGTTCTTTATCGCTGCTAGTCGGCGCTTGGACCGCGCCAGACGACAGTAGTGGCACGCACCGGGTCGCCAGGAACAGTTGTTATATATATTGTAGCGCGAGTCGGGAGAGGTAGTAGTCGGTCGACAGTAGTAGCGGGTCGACGGTTGTACTGAGCGGGCGTCGGCGGCGTGCTCTGCTCGTCTCGCGACTCTGGTCACGGTTCGGGACGATGTATAGTATATTGTGTTATAATCAAAAGGTGGTGTGACGCTGCATTGCGCAAATCTGATAACGTATGTTCATTGTACTTCTTTTGTTCAACAACAAAAGCCCCACTATTACTTTTTTTCTAAAGTAACTTTTGTCTCTTAACGAAAAACATTCACTTTTTAAAGACTACTTCCTATGGCATTTCCCTCCAAGGAGTGCAATTAATTACCAGCCAGCACTCATTCATTGCACACAGCTGTGTAAGGGGTATCTACAATTGAGGAGCGGATATAAATGCAATTTTTTGTTTTTTTTTTTTTTTGTGTGTGTGTGTTGTAACCTCCCAGCAAAATTTAAAATAATGGACAATGTTATTTACGGATGCTAATGGACATTGCGCTAATTGTAACCTCGCCCACAATGAGAGGTATTGAAAATGGCAACAAAAATGTGAAATTCGCAATCTGACTCAAATATAAAGTCTTCACACAACATTTACAAACGTCCGTTCAGTGACAAGAAACTTCAATTAAACCGAAATATCGGTCTTTGGCCCTGTGCAAAACAATCAGAATTAAAGTCTTACCTCCGAATAAATGGATGTCACATTTCTGCTCTGGTTGTTGCGCAGCGCTTGGAGGAACTGCATTTGCAAATAATAATATTCTCTTTTTTTGTGATTTTAGTGACATTTTTCTTCAAAGCAGTGGAATGAAATGTGAAGTGCAACGAACTCTTTAGTTCAATAACAAATTAAATGTTTGAAAAATGCTTTTGAAATAAAAATTATTATTGGGGAACTTGTTGGAGAATAATTACACTTTTTCATTATCTAATGATTATATTAATTAACAGTATACCTTATTCACCATCTTGACCAGTGTTGCCGACCACCTACATCACACAACCGCACTCGGCTGCTACTACTGACCGACCGCTCTGCATGACGACTATTAGCGTACTGCACGCGACGACTACTGACAGAGTACAGCCCTCAACTACACAGAGCTACGGACTCGCAACGACTACTGACAGACAGACTGACTGACTGAGAACCGCTCGCAACACTCGCGCAGTCCAGCGCAAACTCTCTGGTCACAGATGCTACAACGTCTCGCCATCGCTACTATGTTACATACGTGTTTCAGTGTCTTTTTCATTGGGGTAACGATCTTTGGCTCTTTTTATTCTGAATACAGGGCCAAAGGTCAACGCTGCTGCCCTTATACAATTTATCAGGTTTCATTATGTCTGTTGCAATGTTACATACGGTTCACTCTTTCATTAATATTACCGTTGGGTTTGTTTTGTAGGGACGTTAACATTCTGGCACATTTTTATTATCATCGGACTCTCTGCTATTTGTGCAGGGAGGTTATACCTGGGTCCATTTCCATTTCCATTTACATTTTAATATTGATAGACTTTTTGTTTTCTTTTTTGTTTCTTGTTGTTTTTCCTTCTTTTTTTTTGTTGTTTTTTTTTTTTTTGTTTTGTTTTTCCCGCTCTCACCACCACCGCCGCATCACGCCTTCCGTTTTCTTGGTTTCTTTTCTGTTCTTCAACTGCTTCAACATCACCGCGCCCCATTTCCACACCACAGCCATCAGCCTCCAAGACGGGCGGGCGCAGTGTGCCATTTCCGGCGCACAAGCACACCCGTACGGTACTCTCCTCGCCCCCACGCCACCAACAACACAGCGACCACGCGGCTTTCAGGCATGGCACGGCACGGCACGGCACGGCACGGCACGGCACGGCACCGGCGAAATGCGCCGCCCCCGCCCCTCCGCGCATCCGTCCGTCTCGCCACGTTCACTGACAGCCGCGTCTGCGGCTACACCACGACAACCACAACACAACACCGCTCCCCTCCCTGGCAACTCACATTGTTTTTCTCCTCCTCTTTTGCACAAACCACAACGCCGAGCACAGGCGCAAGCCACCCACACCGCGCCCCTCCCCGTCCCGTCTTTGGCCGCCGCTCCTCGTTTCCTCGTTTGCCCCCTCCCATCTCCCGAAATGCCATGCCAGCAGCGTTACGCATGCCCCTCCCCTGTCCACACAACACTACCGCCTAACGAACAGCCTTTTCCGGGCCACATCCAGGGCACGCCCACCTCCAAACACTGCCAATTCACGGACGCACACACTCACTCACTTTCTCGACACCTTTCTGTACGGAGGGTGCGTCATCTCGACCGTGACAGAGTGACGGCAACTATCGACGATCCATTTCCCCCCACTGGTAAAACATGTCCACTAACACCTACATACATCATTCAAGTACACAGACAATAGCATACACACAATGGGAGGGCACACGAACATGGACGGCACGGCACTGTCATACACTCTTCCTCAGAACCATATCAACAAACGTTACGTACATCCGGGAAAGCGAAAGCGAACGCGAAAGCGAAAGCAAAAGCAAAAGCAAAGGCAAAGCCCAATGCAGCCGTCAAAGGTAACGTTCACCACGGCAGACACTTGCAGCCGCGCCGCCGTTAAACGCATTTCAGTGCGGCTCCAATACGCCTCCGACACGGGAACGTTCCGTTGCTCTACGAATGCGTTTCTCCCCTTTTTCCCTTCCTCTCTCTTTTGCCCCCCCCCCCTCCTTGCACTCTCGCCTCATTCCTCACGTTCTGCCCAGACATTCGACCGATCAAAGTCAACCTTTCGTTACCGTTCTCAGCGCGACGGTGTACAACAGTATGACGGGTGTGCCCAAGACTTCGGTTCAGTTGCGTGACGCCGGTCTATCGCGCCGATCGACAGTTACTCAGGGGGCGACGGATCGGACCACGTCACCGACACACAAAACACTTTCAAACAAACAAATACATACCGGATGGACACAGACAAACACGTGTACAGACATTCGCCAAACAAACGACCGCCGCCGCCGCCGTCGTCGTCTAGCGTGCATCTTGAATGACGACATCGGTGTGCGTGCGTCGTACGCAATCAGTCAGACACGGCTATCAAACATCAGAGTCGAATGGTACATCATCGTGCGTGTCGCCGTACACGTACAGTACAATACAACAACAATGCGTCTTAATGGCACGTTCATTTCAACGTCACTCACACACCTCCACGCTGCAGTTACGTCGCACCATTGTCAAACTCGGCGTACAGCAAAGGGAATAGTGGGCGGCAAAAAAAACCAAACAAAAACATTTCACATTTCACCCTCGCCATGTATGATGTGCAAAAAAACAAACCCGCAAACGGCCGTCGTTACGGTGACACAAAAGTCGCCGATCACACTGTCCCCCCCTCGCAGACGGGTCTCACACACACACACACACCAACAACACCAATGGGTCAAAAACCACGCCAACGAGGCGTGCCACCATTCCACGCCACGGCGACCAACCTCGTGGCCGTACCCCGCGCAACACGCTTTGACGCGCCCCCCCACCCACAATCAAAATGCACACACACACATCACAGCCGTCCACACAAACAACAACAATTCCGCCCTTCCCGCAAAAGGCAAGTTGGTGGCCCTGAAAAGGGCCGTTTTGCCGCTCTCGCAACGGAGGAGCCTTCTCCATCCTTCCTTCCATTCCAGAGCCACCTCCTTACTTGGAGCTCGTGTACTTGGTCACCGCCTTCGTGCCCTCGCTCACGGCGTGCTTGGCCAGCTCGCCAGGCAGCAACAGCCGCACAGCGGTCTGGATCTCGCGGGACGTGATGGTCGAGCGCTTGTTGTAGTGCGCCAGGCGAGAAGCCTCGGCCGCAATGCGCTCGAAAATGTCGTTCACGAAGCTGTTCATGATGCTCATCGCCTTCGACGAGATGCCCGTGTCAGGGTGCACCTGCTTCAGCACCTTGTAGATGTAGATGGCATAGCTCTCCTTCCTCTTGCGCTTCTTCTTCTTGTCGCCCTTCGAAATGTTCTTCTGCGCCTTGCCAGCCTTCTTGGCGGCCTTCCCGCTAGTCTTGGGCGGCATCTCGAACCAACGTACGGCAGCAGCAACACCAGTAGCAAGCGCTCCGCTCTAGTCAGCGTCTCCCCACACAGTGGCACCCGCCGCCAGCCGCCGCCGCACCTTTACCAGCTCGCCCTGTTGCGGCCGCCGACCAATGGGGCGCGCGCGCAACCGGCCGCCGCACCCGAGCCCATAAAGCACCCCCACCCCGGCTGCGCCGGCCCCTGTATCAGGTGACACTGCCGGACGTCCCACAAAACAAAAGGGACATTAAGATGATCCTGGCGGTCCCTGTGACCACTGAACCACTGCGCCGCAAAAACAAGACGGTGCAGTGCTTCAGATGTCAGGGCCTCAACCACATTGCGGCACACTGCTCCATGGCAGTGAGGTGCAGAAAATGCGCCGAGGCCCATGACACAAGAACTTGTAACGTAAAACACACGGACCCGCAAATAAGGTGCGCGCTGTGTGGCAAAAACCACACAGCGGGCTACCAAGGTTGCGAGGTCCATAAAAAACACACACAACAGGCAAAGGGCGCAAAGGCCGCCCCCCACACACGAAAAGGAAACACCACGAACCCATCCAGACACACAAGACACCAAAACATGACAACACACACAGACAAGGCCTGGGTAAAACCAAGGCCGGACACACCGAGGGCGACTTACGCGGAAGTGGTTTCTCCTCCGAAAAACCATGAAAGCGTGGCCCAATCATCGCAACACCAGACACTATCACAACAACAACACCGGGAAACACACAGCAACAACGACCAGGTCCTCCATGACGGAGGAAGCTCTAGGGAACCCCACACACACTCCCCCCCCATGGATCAGTTGTTAGGCGTGATGGTGCAGACCATGAACCTCGTCATGGAAATGATGAAGGAATTCAGGGAAGCCCAAAAGCAAAACACACAGATCCTCGTCGCCCTTCAGGCAACAGTCCAGCAGTCGCTCCCCTCTGCGACTTCCCCAGTAGTATCAACACCCCATCATGAATAGACGCCCGAATATTCAAGGCCTGACAATGTGCGTCTTTAACGCAGACGGCATTGTTAATCAAGAGGTCGAGTTCAGAGAACTCATGAAGGAGTTCTCCATCGACATATGCATGATGGGGGAAACCCACCTGAAACCGGGAGTAAAAGCGACAGTTCCCAACTACATTAGCTACCGTAAAGACAGGCCAACCCAAGGCGGAGGAGTGGCCATATACGTAAAAAGAGGGATCCCCCACCACCAGGTATTCTTACCAGCTACCAACAAAATCGAAGCAGTGGCAGTGGAAGTAACCACTGCCACTGGACCCCTAACAATTGTTGCAGTCTACCGACCCCCACATGACCAGATAGATGAGGGAGACATAGCTGCTCTAGGGCAAATTGAAGGCAAACTCGTAATAGGGGGAGACTTCAATGCCAAACACCCTGACTGGAATTCTAGAGTAACCTCCAGAGCAGGCGCCAAGCTGCAACAACTAGCGCGCGCCCACCACTTCGAAACATGGGGTCCAGTCGAGCCCACACATTTTCCGAAAAACGGAAGCAGGCCCGATGTGTTAGACATAGCTCTCACTAGGAGGATCGCAGGATTTGTGACCGCAAGGACAATCAACAGAATGTCCTCCGACCACAACCCAGTGATTCTAGAAGTCGATGTGGGAGAATGGGTAGCACTCCCACGGTACCAGACGTCTTACAAACGAATAGACTGGGAGCGATACCAAGAAACTGTCGCCTCTGATATCGCTCGCGCTCCGCCACCTACTGCCGAAACAGTAGATCAAGCGCTACTAGACTTGACAGGCACCATCTTGCAGGCAGCGGAAGAGGCCACCCCACCACAAAGGGATGGCCCTCCACCGCAAATACAGCTCCCGGAACACTTACTAGCTCAAATCCGTCACAAGAACAGAGTGGCAAAAGAGTGGAAGATCACCAGAAATCAGGCCACCAGGAGGCTGCTCAATCGTCTACAGAGAGAACTGAAGGTAGCGCTCAATGAGCACAGAAACCAGCAATGGCAAAACCGCCTCACAGCTCTCAAAGTAGACGATCATACACTTTGGCAAGCAACCAAACAATTCACAAAAAGACGCGCTAGGATGCCGCCACTGCACGGCGAGCGGGGATTGGTCTACAGCAATGCTGAGAAGGCCAACGCCCTCGCCGACTCCTTCGAGAAGCAGTTCCAAACGGCAGAACCCGAGGATGAAGAGCATGAAGAGGTAGTCAGTCGTCAACTGGCTGTCTTCCTCAATGCTGAGGAGGACCCAGAGGACGAACCCATACTTTTTGCCCCCGAGGACGTGGCAAGAGTAATCAGGTCCCTCCCTACAAAAAAGGCGCCAGGGCACGACAGTGTCACAAACCAGTTAGTCAAAAAACTCCCACCCACAGCGATCACACACCTCGCGAACGTCCTCAACGAGATTACTCGTTCCCGTGAGTTCCCAGCTTGCTGGAAACATGCGGAAGTGGTCGCGATACACAAACCAGGAAAAGACCCTCTATTCCCGCAGCACTACAGGCCGATTAGCCTCTTGCCAACACTCAGCAAGATCTATGAGCGCCTCCTGCTAAAACCCATGCAAGAACATATTACCAGAGAGCAAATTCTGCCGGATTTCCAATTTGGATTCCGGCAGAACCACTCTGCCCCACAACAGGTCATGAGAATGGTTGAAGCAGCCACAGAGGGCTTCAACCACAGAGGCTACTGCGGGATAGTGCTACTAGACGTAGCCAAAGCCTTTGATTCAGTATGGCATAGAGGGCTACTCTACAAGTTGTACTCACAAGGGTTTCCAGGGAGCATAGTTCAGCTAATCAAGAGCTACCTCACGAATAGGACTTTCTCCGTCAAAGTAGAAACTGCCACCTCCACCAGAAGGCGCATTCGTGCTGGAGTGCCACAGGGATCGGTCCTGGGGCCCGTATTGTACAGCTTGTACACTGCGGACACTCCAACGGCCCCCCTGGTGCACACCGCGCAGTACGCCGATGACACAGCCTTTTACACGAGAAATGCGAACAAGGACCTGGTCATTCGTAGGCTACAAAGGGTTTTAGATGACACAGAAACCTGGGCCCGTCGCTGGCGCATCACCATCAACTCGGAAAAGACGCAGGCAATGCTGATTACCCGCAGGCTCGGAAGGCGCGAACCTCCTCAACGTCCCCCCCTCCACCTCCACCTAAATGGAACCCAACTCCCCTGGCGCAGAACCGCCAAGTACCTTGGCGTAACCTTGGACTCTCGTCTCACGTGGAAACCCCACATAGACGAGGTCCACAGGAAGGTCTGCGCCAGAATGTCCATCCTATACCCTATCCTGAACACAAACAGCTCCCTTCCCTGCCCAGTAGCACTGAACGTCTATCAGGCCCTGATCCGGCCAGTAATGGAGTATGCGTGCCCTGTCTGGGGATACGCGGCGAAGCAGCACCTGGACAAACTCCAGAGGCTGCAGAACCGCGCCCTCAGAAGGGCACTGCATCTACCTCTCGGTTTCCCCACAGACGACCTGCACGCCGCAGCCGATATCCCACTCCTGAGAGAGCGTTTCCAGGATCTGGCAAGGGCCTTCTATGAAGGTACTTCCAGATCCGGAAATGCACTCATCCACTCCCTTGGTCGGTATGACATGTCCCGTGACAAACACAAGCGCCCTATGACGATCTTCGACGATTAAGTCGAAGAGAAATATCCCAATACCCAATCCCTAATCCAATTCCTTCCCATATATCACCAATCATCTCGCCTACCTCAGGCAAGTCCCAGATACACACACAACAATTCATCACATATCACAGACACCAAAAATATATAGAAAAATCACACACACATGTACACAGGGGAGTAAAAGCCAAAAGGCTATAAACTCCCCCTCACACTTCCCCAAAGAGGGGAAAGTATTAGATGAGTGCAGCAGCAGCAGGCTGCGCCGGCACGCACTCCGCTGCTCGACTCGCTGCCGCTCGCACCGGTCGTTTTCGTTTCCGTTTCGTGTGCACCGTCGCTAGCCCATCGCCATGTCCGGACGCGGAAAGGGAGGCAAAGTCAAGGGCAAGTCAAAGTCCCGCTCAAGCAGGGCTGGGCTCCAGTTCCCGGTCGGCAGAATCCACCGCCTCCTGCGCAAGGGAAACTACGCAGAGCGCGTCGGCGCCGGGGCGCCCGTCTACCTCGCCGCCGTCATGGAGTACCTCGCGGCTGAGGTGCTCGAGCTGGCCGGAAACGCGGCCCGCGACAACAAGAAGACGCGCATCATCCCGCGCCACCTGCAGCTTGCCATCCGCAACGACGAGGAGCTCAACAAGCTCCTGTCGGGCGTCACCATCGCACAGGGTGGTGTCCTGCCCAACATCCAGGCCGTCCTGCTGCCAAAGAAGACCGAGAAGAAGGCCTAAAGGAGGCCAGGCAATCGCAGCGCCGCGTGCTCCCCTGCACGCAACGCGCTTTGCCGGCTCGGCTCGGCCCACAACAATCGGCCCTTTTCAGGGCCACCACACACACCTACGTCCAAAGCAAAATTTCAGTCGTCCTCGCCGCACCTTGTTTTGTTTTAACTTTGCACTGTCACAGCACAGCCGCCGCCGGCGCACGTCCGCCATCTTGTCGTCCACACAGCCCGTGTGGCCCAACACACACACATTTTGCACGGTCGCAGTCGCCTTCCAAACCGACAACGGCAGCAATAATGACCATTGTTAAAGGGAGGCGTGTCGACACACCGCCCTCCACTCCCGCGCGCAACGGCCGTCGACACGAACGAAACAGCTGATCCGGCCGCCTATGCCCACACGCCTTGCCTCGGAAACCCCAACGCCGCCGCAAACAAACACACAGAGACAAACCACGCAAGCAAATAATCACCGCCTCTCGCACAACAACACACAGCCCGCCATCTCCGTCGCGATCGATACAAAGACACACAAACGAAGCAGCTCCACACACAGCCAGCCACATGACACGTTTCCTTTCCTTCTCCCCTCCCAGTCACATCACGTCGCTCAAACGGAAAGAAAGAAAGAAAGAAACAAACAAACAAACAACACAGCGCACACACGCAGCAACAACAACACAGACTCTTTCGCACTTTTCAACTTCCGAACAGTGTGGTGGCCCTGAAAAGGGCCGTTTTCTAGTCTCTCCCACCCACAAGCACGGCCGCGGGAAGGCCAGCGCCCGCTGCGACGCAGCCTAACCGCCGAAACCGTACAGGGTGCGCCCCTGCCTCTTCAGGGCGTACACCACGTCCATGGCCGTCACAGTCTTGCGCTTGGCGTGCTCAGTGTACGTCACCGCGTCGCGGATCACGTTCTCCAGGAACACCTTCAGCACCCCGCGGGTCTCCTCGTAGATCAGACCAGAGATGCGCTTCACGCCGCCCCTGCGAGCCAGGCGGCGGATGGCGGGCTTCGTGATGCCCTGGATGTTGTCGCGCAACACCTTGCGGTGCCGCTTGGCGCCACCCTTGCCGAGCCCCTTTCCTCCCTTGCCGCGGCCTGTCATCCTTCCTTCCTCGGGCAAAGCAAAACGTGCACAAACAGCAGCTGCAGCGGCTGGCGAGTCGGCTACGGTCTGCGCCCAGCGCGCCCGCCGCCCCCCTATATAGACTCTGGCCCGCCCTCCCCCCACCACGCGCAACCGAGGGCATATAAGCGCAGCACGGAGGCGCGCGGGCCCGTTGTCAAGGCAGCACCGGACGCCGCGCCGCACCTAACCTCCACGCACGCCGCTCCGCTACCGCTACCGCTACCGCCATGGCCCGCACAAAGCAAACGGCCCGCAAGTCCACCGGCGGAAAGGCGCCGCGCAAACAGCTCGCCACCAAGGCGGCGAGGAAGAGCGCGCCCGCCACCGGAGGCGTCAAGAAGCCCCACCGCTACAGGCCGGGCACCGTCGCCCTGCGAGAAATCAGGCGCTACCAGAAGAGCACAGAGCTGCTCATCCGCAAGCTGCCATTCCAGCGCCTAGTGCGCGAGATCGCCCAGGACTTCAAGACCGACCTGCGCTTCCAGAGCTCCGCAGTCATGGCCCTGCAGGAGGCCAGCGAGGCCTACCTCGTCGGCCTCTTCGAAGACACCAACCTGTGCGCAATCCACGCCAAGCGCGTCACCATCATGCCCAAGGACATCCAGCTCGCGCGCCGCATCCGCGGCGAGCGCGCCTAAACCGCGCCGCGGCACCGCACCGCACAAACAAAAACGGCCCTTTTCAGGGCCACTAACATCTCTCCGTCGCGAGCAAACTTTGTCGGTCGCCTGCCTCTCGCCCCGCAACCCAAAAACAAAACAAAAAACCACCACTTCCCGTCCGTCCGCCACACCCGCTCACTCTGCCTGCCTGCTAGCAGCGCGCAACAATCACACATCATCCCTCCCCGGCGCTCAAAGCGCACAATACCCAACGGCCGACGTCACACCGCACGGGTGGCTGGCCGGCCGCCGCTTTCGTTTCGAAAACAAAAAAAACCCGCACTCCACTCCGACGGCCAACGGCCAGGCAGGCGCGCTCGCTCGCTCTACACGCCACCGAAATCCCCGCCGACTCCTTCCGCATCTCAACGTGCCCCCCGTTGCAAAACATCACACACACACACACACACAAAGGAACAAAACAAAACAAAGACCAGACACGACTCGACAAGACAGACATCCGAGAAGAACGAACGCAGGCAAGCCAACCAACGTATTCAAACAAAACAACGCGAAGAAAACCAACCGTCGGCCGCCGCCACAAACACGGCGACAATCAACCACGACAACAACAACACCGCTTACCGCTACCGCCGCCCACACCCGCCACCGACCCCCGCAATCCAACCACCACGGCACGCAAACAGCATCCCCACGGGCATACAGAAACGCCAGACAGACACCCACACCAAACGCAACACGACAATCAAAACCTTCCCCGACGTGCTTTGATGGCCCTGAGAAGGGCCGTTTTGGGCCGCGCGTCTCTTGCGCGCCACTAGACGACGACGGGGGGTGGGGACGACGGAGTCAAGCGCCAAACCCTTCCATTCCCATCTCTTTCTCCTCTACTCTACTTCTTCTTCTTGGGCGAAGCCTTCGCCTTAGACGGCGTCGTCGCCTTCTTCGGGCGCGGCGCCTTCGGCTTCTTCGTCGGAACCTTGGCGGCCTTCTTCGCCTTCGACGGCGACTTGGCCTTGGCCGGCTTGGCCGCAGCCGCCTTCTTCGCACCCGCGGGAGCGGCCGACGCCGCAGACGCCTTCTTGGCGGCGCCCGCCTTCCGACCGGTCGCCGCCTTCACGCCACCAGCCTTCTTTGCGCCGGCCGCACGGGCGCCCTTCTTCTCCTTGCTGGCCGGAGCGGCGCGCTTCTTCTTGGCACCGCCAGCACGAGCCTTGCCGCCCTCGGCCGCCCCCCCGCCGCCGGCGCCGGCAAGCTTGAACGAGCCGGACGCGCCCTTCCCCTTCGTCTGCACCAGCTCGCCCGCCACGACGGCCGACTTGAGGTACTTCTTGATAAACGGCGCCAGCTTCTCCGCGTCCAGCTTGTAGTGCGCGGCTATGTACTTCTTGATCGCCTGCAGCGACGACCCGCCGCGCTCCTTCAGACTCTTGATGGCGGCCGTCACCATCTCAGAGGTGCGCGGGTGCGCAGGCTTGGCGCGCGGCTTCTTCGCAGACGACGCAGACTTGGCCTTCTTCGTAGTGCCGGTGGCGGCGGGTGCCGCAGCAGTCTCGTTCGTAGCCGCCTGATCTGCCATTTCGACGACGCGCGTAACACACAGCGAGAGCGAGCGGGACGGCAGGCACGCAAGCACAGCACAGCAGCAGAGCAGAGAATCACAAGGCCCAGCCAGTGTCGCGGGCGGGCGCGGACGGCCGAGAGAGCGGCCGCCACTCTGCGCGCCGCCGCGCCGCGCCTCCCGCGCTTGCTACCGCCCAACGTCCGACAGCCTGTGCGGAGCAGCCCCAAACCTGCGCCACAACCGCCCGCGCCTTTCAAACCACCGAGGATGGGGCTACACACAGCCACACCACAGTCGCCAACCAGTCGCCACGGCAGCGCCGCAAACCACGGCCAAACTGCAGCTACCGCGCGCTACAGCCTGGGTCGGCCCGCCGAGAATCGCCGCCCCCGCCCAAATGCCGCCCCCACAGCCCCAGCCGACGACCCGCCACAATGGCCAAACCTTCGGCAAAACTCCCACACCGTCGCCGCGGCAGCCCGGCCAGCGCGGCCGGCGCCACAGCCACACAAGCCGAGGCGTGCGGCGATGACGGCCGTGCAAACGCGCCTCCGCCGCCCCATCGCCTTCCGTCGCCCTCCCGCCGTTTCCCGATCGGCCCGCAGCCGTCGGGCCACATCGCGCGCCGTCCTCCTCCTCTCGCCCGCCAACATTCACAGCCGTTTCTCAACAATTGCCCGCCGCAAACGGACGCCGCCTGCGCAACAGGCGCCGCCGCCCCTCGCCGCTTCCGACCCAACCCCTCGACCGAGGCAAACCGCAATCCGAATCTACAGACCAACCCAATCTGCCGTCAAGCACACACGACAGCCGACCTTACACGTTACGCGTTACACATTACGTTTACACGTCTACGTTAGGTTAGGTTAGGTGGACGTGGGTTAGGTTAAGGGGACTTGGGTTAGGTTAAGCGTCAAACTTAGGTTAAGCATTCAAACACGTCAGGCGTCAGAGGTTAGGTTAGGTTAGGTTACACGTTAGGTTAAGGGGTCGGTGCTAGGTTAAGAAGCGTCAAACGTAGGTTAGAAAAGCGTTCAAACGTGAGGCGTGAGCCGGACAGCTTACCTTACGTAGACGTTAGGGGCTCACAGGCTGAGCTCACCTCGCCACACCACAGGTTAGGTTCGGTTCGGTTCGGTTCGCTCGGCTCAGCGTAAAGCGCCGAGGTCAGGGTTACGTTCGTTCACCTTCGGGCGCCACACTTTCGGTTGAAAGGTCGCGACGGGACGGACGTCGGCAGGCACGCCGCAAACGAACAAAAAAAACGTACAGACGACGTCGGAAACCGCCGACAGACGGGGGAGCAGCACGACCACGACCAGACACCGAGCGCGAACGAGACACACGCGAACCACCCCCACCGGCCAAAGGGCACCACACAACAACCCAGAGCACCACGTGTCGACACCAGAGCAACCCGCCGCTCACGCGACATGGCTGGCACCGAAGGGCAACCGCCCGCAACTGCGCTTTCCGCGCCGGCCCGGATGCACGTCGTGCTACAACAACACCACTACCGTACACAGCCGCTGTTCACAACATCACTATCAATGGCGCGCCCGCGGCTCGCCGCCGTCGCAGTCGCAGCCCCAACGCCAGCACTTTTGCACCACCATTCACACGCACCGCAACACAGCTCGCCGACACAGCCGAACAAAACAAACACCACACAACAACAGCAACAACGCCGCCGCCTCTACTTGTGCCGGCGACCCACCCCGCCGATGGCGCACCTTTCGCCAGCCGGCAATCGACACACACGCACCCACCCACCGGGGCCCAGTGCAAAAAACAAAAAAAAACACACAAAAACAAAAAAATCAAACGACACGGGAAGCGCACACCGCCACTTCGCGCGCACGCCACCAACCAGTCGTCGTCTCAAAATAACAAACACAAACACAATAAACTAACAACTAGGGCAACACAAAACAAAAACGCCTCGCACGAACCGCCCACAAAAAGGACAAGCACACGCACAGCCTCTGCTGACGACCACGACGCAGCGGCACGCTGCTCCTGTCCCGCGCCCCGCGCCCCACTCGATTCACAACTCACGCGACACCGTCAACGACGGGCTCGCTTCCCGCAACCTACCACCTTTCCGCCACGACGCACAGCCCCAGCCCCACCCGACGACGCCCGTGGCAACGACTGCACTTTCACCACCGCCTCCCCCTTCCCCCCCAAAACAACACACACACACACACACACAGCCAGCCAAAAACGCACTCGCGACCCACACATGCACGTGCATCGGCACACGCCAACCAGTCAACGTCGACAACCACACGCAAGGCTCGAAACGAAACCGGCGTCCTTCCACGTTGCCATCAAGCTACGCGACACAAGACACAAGGAACCAACACAACAGCCGGCCCCACTAATTCCCACTCTCACGCCGCAAAAAGCACACCGAAACCGCCAAACGCACGCACATTCCCCTTCGCACCGACACCACCGACCGGCTCGCTACCACACACCTCTCGGCAGCCGTTTCACGCCAATTCGCCACACCGCCCACACAGTCGACAAGCGCCCGCCCTGTACGGCACACGCAACGACGCAGCGCAGCAAAGGGCGCCCGCAACACATACCTCTCCGCCGCCCGACGCGCCAACCGCCACACCACACCGCCAGCCACTCGCAAATTGTGCACTGCCACCAGCCACACGTCCAACACGCCGCGCCGCCTCCGGCCACCCGCCAGGGGGCGCTCACGTCCGCGACAACAGCGCGGCCCGCCGGGCCGGGCCGAACCGAACCGAGCCGCCGCTGCTCTGCACTCGGCACGGCCACACCCTGCTGCAGACCGGGCTCGTCCCTCTGTACGCGTCTGCCTGCGCATCAACACAACACGACCTTTTTTTTTTTTCTCTCTCTACCGCCATCCCTCCTTCTCGCGTTTTACTCGTTGTTGCAGCAGCGGCGCACACCTACACATCCACAGCCCCAGCCGAGCCGGCCTCACCTCAGGGCCCGCCGCCAGCGTCTCCTCCTCGGGCACAGGTGCGGTGCTGTGGCCGCCCATCCAACCGCATTGCTGGCCGTCCAGCCACCAGGCGTTCCCACTGCCGCGAGCCACGCCGCGCACCGACCCTGCTGCAGAAAACGAAGCATAGCCAGAGACCGACCGATACACAAAGCAAGCCGTCGCCTCGCCTCTTGTCCTTCCTGCCTTCCTTCCGCCCCCGCCCTTCTCACACACCACCGCCTCTCCACTTTCGCCCACCCCCCCCTCCTTTTCTTTTTTTTTTTTTTTGTTTCTTTCTTTCTTTCTTTCTCTCCTTCCCGCCATGGCGGTTACGGCACCGCCTGCAGCGGCAGATTTTTTGCGCCCACACGCCTACTCCTACCACCATTAACCTTGCCCTGCCCTGCCCATCAACGTCGCAGTCGAACCGACGCGTGCCAACACACTGCCCACGTTCCTTTCTCTTTTCGGCCTACGCCCATTACGCGCCGCCGCCACAGCACCTTCCCTTCCCACAACACACCGACGTCATCACACGCACCCAAAACAGGGGCCACGACCGTGTTCCTCGCCCACTCCCATCCCGCACGGTACGCACATTCCCAACTACTACCGCGCACCCTCCCTTTCCAATCTGTGTGTCTCTGTGTCTGTGTCCTGTCCGCGCGTGACGCCTCTCAACATCCGCCGTCCCCCGTCCCGTTTTCGCCCCCATGCCGTCGTCGCGCCGCCTCCTCCCCGTCCACCGCCGCCCCTGTCCGCCCCGCACCACACCATACACCGCTGCTTGTCCCGGCCGTTGCCACCAAAGGCGCCGACCGCAAACGCGCCACGCCGCAGCCCCCGTGCGTCTCGCGCTCGCTTGCATCTCCGTGCCGACGCTGCCTCTCTTCCCACTCGCACTCGACCTCGACAACACAGTCTTTGGCTCCGCCACTGCGTGTTCCGGTGGTACGCACGCTGCAACACGTATGTATTCATTACCAGAGCGATGGCGAGGCATGACAGCATCTCTGTCTGACCAGAGAGTTCTTTATCGCTGCTAGTCGGCGCTTGGACCGCGCCAGACGACAGTAGTGGCACGCACCGGGTCGCCAGGAACAGTTGTTATATATATTGTAGCGCGAGTCGGGAGAGGTAGTAGTCGGTCGACAGTAGTAGCGGGTCGACGGTTGTACTGAGCGGGCGTCGGCGGCGTGCTCTGCTCGTCTCGCGACTCTGGTCACGGTTCGGGACGATGTATAGTATATTGTGTTATAATCAAAAGGTGGTGTGACGCTGCATTGCGCAAATCTGATAACGTATGTTCATTGTACTTCTTTTGTTCAACAACAAAAGCCCCACTATTACTTTTTTTCTAAAGTAACTTTTGTCTCTTAACGAAAAACATTCACTTTTTAAAGACTACTTCCTATGGCATTTCCCTCCAAGGAGTGCAATTAATTACCAGCCAGCACTCATTCATTGCACACAGCTGTGTAAGGGGTATCTACAATTGAGGAGCGGATATAAATGCAATTTTTTGTTTTTTTTTTTTTTTGTGTGTGTGTGTTGTAACCTCCCAGCAAAATTTAAAATAATGGACAATGTTATTTACGGATGCTAATGGACATTGCGCTAATTGTAACCTCGCCCACAATGAGAGGTATTGAAAATGGCAACAAAAATGTGAAATTCGCAATCTGACTCAAATATAAAGTCTTCACACAACATTTACAAACGTCCGTTCAGTGACAAGAAACTTCAATTAAACCGAAATATCGGTCTTTGGCCCTGTGCAAAACAATCAGAATTAAAGTCTTACCTCCGAATAAATGGATGTCACATTTCTGCTCTGGTTGTTGCGCAGCGCTTGGAGGAACTGCATTTGCAAATAATAATATTCTCTTTTTTTGTGATTTTAGTGACATTTTTCTTCAAAGCAGTGGAATGAAATGTGAAGTGCAACGAACTCTTTAGTTCAATAACAAATTAAATGTTTGAAAAATGCTTTTGAAATAAAAATTATTATTGGGGAACTTGTTGGAGAATAATTACACTTTTTCATTATCTAATGATTATATTAATTAACAGTATACCTTATTCACCATCTTGACCAGTGTTGCCGACCACCTACATCACACAACCGCACTCGGCTGCTACTACTGACCGACCGCTCTGCATGACGACTATTAGCGTACTGCACGCGACGACTACTGACAGAGTACAGCCCTCAACTACACAGAGCTACGGACTCGCAACGACTACTGACAGACAGACTGACTGACTGAGAACCGCTCGCAACACTCGCGCAGTCCAGCGCAAACTCTCTGGTCACAGATGCTACAACGTCTCGCCATCGCTACTATGTTACATACGTGTTTCAGTGTCTTTTTCATTGGGGTAACGATCTTTGGCTCTTTTTATTCTGAATACAGGGCCAAAGGTCAACGCTGCTGCCCTTATACAATTTATCAGGTTTCATTATGTCTGTTGCAATGTTACATACGGTTCACTCTTTCATTAATATTACCGTTGGGTTTGTTTTGTAGGGACGTTAACATTCTGGCACATTTTTATTATCATCGGACTCTCTGCTATTTGTGCAGGGAGGTTATACCTGGGTCCATTTCCATTTCCATTTACATTTTAATATTGATAGACTTTTTGTTTTCTTTTTTGTTTCTTGTTGTTTTTCCTTCTTTTTTTTTGTTGTTTTTTTTTTTTTTGTTTTGTTTTTCCCGCTCTCACCACCACCGCCGCATCACGCCTTCCGTTTTCTTGGTTTCTTTTCTGTTCTTCAACTGCTTCAACATCACCGCGCCCCATTTCCACACCACAGCCATCAGCCTCCAAGACGGGCGGGCGCAGTGTGCCATTTCCGGCGCACAAGCACACCCGTACGGTACTCTCCTCGCCCCCACGCCACCAACAACACAGCGACCACGCGGCTTTCAGGCATGGCACGGCACGGCACGGCACGGCACGGCACGGCACGGCACGGCACCGGCGAAATGCGCCGCCCCCGCCCCTCCGCGCATCCGTCCGTCTCGCCACGTTCACTGACAGCCGCGTCTGCGGCTACACCACGACAACCACAACACAACACCGCTCCCCTCCCTGGCAACTCACATTGTTTTTCTCCTCCTCTTTTGCACAAACCACAACGCCGAGCACAGGCGCAAGCCACCCACACCGCGCCCCTCCCCGTCCCGTCTTTGGCCGCCGCTCCTCGTTTCCTCGTTTGCCCCCTCCCATCTCCCGAAATGCCATGCCAGCAGCGTTACGCATGCCCCTCCCCTGTCCACACAACACTACCGCCTAACGAACAGCCTTTTCCGGGCCACATCCAGGGCACGCCCACCTCCAAACACTGCCAATTCACGGACGCACACACTCACTCACTTTCTCGACACCTTTCTGTACGGAGGGTGCGTCATCTCGACCGTGACAGAGTGACGGCAACTATCGACGATCCATTTCCCCCCACTGGTAAAACATGTCCACTAACACCTACATACATCATTCAAGTACACAGACAATAGCATACACACAATGGGAGGGCACACGAACATGGACGGCACGGCACTGTCATACACTCTTCCTCAGAACCATATCAACAAACGTTACGTACATCCGGGAAAGCGAAAGCGAACGCGAAAGCGAAAGCAAAAGCAAAAGCAAAGGCAAAGCCCAATGCAGCCGTCAAAGGTAACGTTCACCACGGCAGACACTTGCAGCCGCGCCGCCGTTAAACGCATTTCAGTGCGGCTCCAATACGCCTCCGACACGGGAACGTTCCGTTGCTCTACGAATGCGTTTCTCCCCTTTTTCCCTTCCTCTCTCTTTTGCCCCCCCCCCTCCTTGCACTCTCGCCTCATTCCTCACGTTCTGCCCAGACATTCGACCGATCAAAGTCAACCTTTCGTTACCGTTCTCAGCGCGACGGTGTACAACAGTATGACGGGTGTGCCCAAGACTTCGGTTCAGTTGCGTGACGCCGGTCTATCGCGCCGATCGACAGTTACTCAGGGGGCGACGGATCGGACCACGTCACCGACACACAAAACACTTTCAAACAAACAAATACATACCGGATGGACACAGACAAACACGTGTACAGACATTCGCCAAACAAACGACCGCCGCCGCCGCCGTCGTCGTCTAGCGTGCATCTTGAATGACGACATCGGTGTGCGTGCGTCGTACGCAATCAGTCAGACACGGCTATCAAACATCAGAGTCGAATGGTACATCATCGTGCGTGTCGCCGTACACGTACAGTACAATACAACAACAATGCGTCTTAATGGCACGTTCATTTCAACGTCACTCACACACCTCCACGCTGCAGTTACGTCGCACCATTGTCAAACTCGGCGTACAGCAAAGGGAATAGTGGGCGGCAAAAAAAACCAAACAAAAACATTTCACATTTCACCCTCGCCATGTATGATGTGCAAAAAAACAAACCCGCAAACGGCCGTCGTTACGGTGACACAAAAGTCGCCGATCACACTGTCCCCCCCTCGCAGACGGGTCTCACACACACACACACACACCAACAACACCAATGGGTCAAAAACCACGCCAACGAGGCGTGCCACCATTCCACGCCACGGCGACCAACCTCGTGGCCGTACCCCGCGCAACACGCTTTGACGCGCCCCCCCACCCACAATCAAAATGCACACACACACATCACAGCCGTCCACACAAACAACAACAATTCCGCCCTTCCCGCAAAAGGCAAGTTGGTGGCCCTGAAAAGGGCCGTTTTGCCGCTCTCGCAACGGAGGAGCCTTCTCCATCCTTCCTTCCATTCCAGAGCCACCTCCTTACTTGGAGCTCGTGTACTTGGTCACCGCCTTCGTGCCCTCGCTCACGGCGTGCTTGGCCAGCTCGCCAGGCAGCAACAGCCGCACAGCGGTCTGGATCTCGCGGGACGTGATGGTCGAGCGCTTGTTGTAGTGCGCCAGGCGAGAAGCCTCGGCCGCAATGCGCTCGAAAATGTCGTTCACGAAGCTGTTCATGATGCTCATCGCCTTCGACGAGATGCCCGTGTCAGGGTGCACCTGCTTCAGCACCTTGTAGATGTAGATGGCATAGCTCTCCTTCCTCTTGCGCTTCTTCTTCTTGTCGCCCTTCGAAATGTTCTTCTGCGCCTTGCCAGCCTTCTTGGCGGCCTTCCCGCTAGTCTTGGGCGGCATCTCGAACCAACGTACGGCAGCAGCAACACCAGTAGCAAGCGCTCCGCTCTAGTCAGCGTCTCCCCACACAGTGGCACCCGCCGCCAGCCGCCGCCGCACCTTTACCAGCTCGCCCTGTTGCGGCCGCCGACCAATGGGGCGCGCGCGCAACCGGCCGCCGCACCCGAGCCCATAAAGCACCCCCACCCCGGCTGCGCCGGCACGCACTCCGCTGCTCGACTCGCTGCCGCTCGCACCGGTCGTTTTCGTTTCCGTTTCGTGTGCACCGTCGCTAGCCCATCGCCATGTCCGGACGCGGAAAGGGAGGCAAAGTCAAGGGCAAGTCAAAGTCCCGCTCAAGCAGGGCTGGGCTCCAGTTCCCGGTCGGCAGAATCCACCGCCTCCTGCGCAAGGGAAACTACGCAGAGCGCGTCGGCGCCGGGGCGCCCGTCTACCTCGCCGCCGTCATGGAGTACCTCGCGGCTGAGGTGCTCGAGCTGGCCGGAAACGCGGCCCGCGACAACAAGAAGACGCGCATCATCCCGCGCCACCTGCAGCTTGCCATCCGCAACGACGAGGAGCTCAACAAGCTCCTGTCGGGCGTCACCATCGCACAGGGTGGTGTCCTGCCCAACATCCAGGCCGTCCTGCTGCCAAAGAAGACCGAGAAGAAGGCCTAAAGGAGGCCAGGCAATCGCAGCGCCGCGTGCTCCCCTGCACGCAACGCGCTTTGCCGGCTCGGCTCGGCCCACAACAATCGGCCCTTTTCAGGGCCACCACACACACCTACGTCCAAAGCAAAATTTCAGTCGTCCTCGCCGCACCTTGTTTTGTTTTAACTTTGCACTGTCACAGCACAGCCGCCGCCGGCGCACGTCCGCCATCTTGTCGTCCACACAGCCCGTGTGGCCCAACACACACACATTTTGCACGGTCGCAGTCGCCTTCCAAACCGACAACGGCAGCAATAATGACCATTGTTAAAGGGAGGCGTGTCGACACACCGCCCTCCACTCCCGCGCGCAACGGCCGTCGACACGAACGAAACAGCTGATCCGGCCGCCTATGCCCACACGCCTTGCCTCGGAAACCCCAACGCCGCCGCAAACAAACACACAGAGACAAACCACGCAAGCAAATAATCACCGCCTCTCGCACAACAACACACAGCCCGCCATCTCCGTCGCGATCGATACAAAGACACACAAACGAAGCAGCTCCACACACAGCCAGCCACATGACACGTTTCCTTTCCTTCTCCCCTCCCAGTCACATCACGTCGCTCAAACGGAAAGAAAGAAAGAAAGAAACAAACAAACAAACAACACAGCGCACACACGCAGCAACAACAACACAGACTCTTTCGCACTTTTCAACTTCCGAACAGTGTGGTGGCCCTGAAAAGGGCCGTTTTCTAGTCTCTCCCACCCACAAGCACGGCCGCGGGAAGGCCAGCGCCCGCTGCGACGCAGCCTAACCGCCGAAACCGTACAGGGTGCGCCCCTGCCTCTTCAGGGCGTACACCACGTCCATGGCCGTCACAGTCTTGCGCTTGGCGTGCTCAGTGTACGTCACCGCGTCGCGGATCACGTTCTCCAGGAACACCTTCAGCACCCCGCGGGTCTCCTCGTAGATCAGACCAGAGATGCGCTTCACGCCGCCCCTGCGAGCCAGGCGGCGGATGGCGGGCTTCGTGATGCCCTGGATGTTGTCGCGCAACACCTTGCGGTGCCGCTTGGCGCCACCCTTGCCGAGCCCCTTTCCTCCCTTGCCGCGGCCTGTCATCCTTCCTTCCTCGGGCAAAGCAAAACGTGCACAAACAGCAGCTGCAGCGGCTGGCGAGTCGGCTACGGTCTGCGCCCAGCGCGCCCGCCGCCCCCCTATATAGACTCTGGCCCGCCCTCCCCCCACCACGCGCAACCGAGGGCATATAAGCGCAGCACGGAGGCGCGCGGGCCCGTTGTCAAGGCAGCACCGGACGCCGCGCCGCACCTAACCTCCACGCACGCCGCTCCGCTACCGCTACCGCTACCGCCATGGCCCGCACAAAGCAAACGGCCCGCAAGTCCACCGGCGGAAAGGCGCCGCGCAAACAGCTCGCCACCAAGGCGGCGAGGAAGAGCGCGCCCGCCACCGGAGGCGTCAAGAAGCCCCACCGCTACAGGCCGGGCACCGTCGCCCTGCGAGAAATCAGGCGCTACCAGAAGAGCACAGAGCTGCTCATCCGCAAGCTGCCATTCCAGCGCCTAGTGCGCGAGATCGCCCAGGACTTCAAGACCGACCTGCGCTTCCAGAGCTCCGCAGTCATGGCCCTGCAGGAGGCCAGCGAGGCCTACCTCGTCGGCCTCTTCGAAGACACCAACCTGTGCGCAATCCACGCCAAGCGCGTCACCATCATGCCCAAGGACATCCAGCTCGCGCGCCGCATCCGCGGCGAGCGCGCGCTAAACCGCGCCGCGGCACCGCACCGCACAAACAAAAACGGCCCTTTTCAGGGCCACTAACATCTCTCCGTCGCGAGCAAACTTTGTCGGTCGCCTGCCTCTCGCCCCGCAACCCAAAAACAAAACAAAAAACCACCACTTCCCGTCCGTCCGCCACACCCGCTCACTCTGCCTGCCTGCTAGCAGCGCGCAACAATCACACATCATCCCTCCCCGGCGCTCAAAGCGCACAATACCCAACGGCCGACGTCACACCGCACGGGTGGCTGGCCGGCCGCCGCTTTCGTTTCGAAAACAAAAAAAACCCGCACTCCACTCCGACGGCCAACGGCCAGGCAGGCGCGCTCGCTCGCTCTACACGCCACCGAAATCCCCGCCGACTCCTTCCGCATCTCAACGTGCCCCCCGTTGCAAAACATCACACACACACACACACACAAAGGAACAAAACAAAACAAAGACCAGACACGACTCGACAAGACAGACATCCGAGAAGAACGAACGCAGGCAAGCCAACCAACGTATTCAAACAAAACAACGCGACAGAAAACCAACCGTCGGCCGCCGCCACAAACACGGCGACAATCAACCACGACAACAACAACACCGCTTACCGCTACCGCCGCCCACACCCGCCACCGACCCCCGCAATCCAACCACCACGGCACGCAAACAGCATCCCCACGGGCATACAGAAACGCCAGACAGACACCCACACCAAACGCAACACGACAATCAAAACCTTCCCCGACGTGCTTTGATGGCCCTGAGAAGGGCCGTTTTGGGCCGCGCGTCTCTTGCGCGCCACTAGACGACGACGGGGGGTGGGGACGACGGAGTCAAGCGCCAAACCCTTCCATTCCCATCTCTTTCTCCTCTACTCTACTTCTTCTTCTTGGGCGAAGCCTTCGCCTTAGACGGCGTCGTCGCCTTCTTCGGGCGCGGCGCCTTCGGCTTCTTCGTCGGAACCTTGGCGGCCTTCTTCGCCTTCGACGGCGACTTGGCCTTGGCCGGCTTGGCCGCAGCCGCCTTCTTCGCACCCGCGGGAGCGGCCGACGCCGCAGACGCCTTCTTGGCGGCGCCCGCCTTCCGACCGGTCGCCGCCTTCACGCCACCAGCCTTCTTTGCGCCGGCCGCACGGGCGCCCTTCTTCTCCTTGCTGGCCGGAGCGGCGCGCTTCTTCTTGGCACCGCCAGCACGAGCCTTGCGCGCCCTCGGCCGCCCCCCCGCCGCCGGCGCCGGCAAGCTTGAACGAGCCGGACGCGCCCTTCCCCTTCGTCTGCACCAGCTCGCCCGCCACGACGGCCGACTTGAGGTACTTCTTGATAAACGGCGCCAGCTTCTCCGCGTCCAGCTTGTAGTGCGCGGCTATGTACTTCTTGATCGCCTGCAGCGACGACCCGCCGCGCTCCTTCAGACTCTTGATGGCGGCCGTCACCATCTCAGAGGTGCGCGGGTGCGCAGGCTTGGCGCGCGGCTT